>NW_020170529.1:130021-188218 GCF_000524195.1 Echinococcus granulosus | reverse complement strand
GAAAAATCACTTAAAATTTTTGCAATATCATTACAAAAAATAACAATAAGGGAGAATAAACATTCTAAGCAATAAACAACTGTATCAGCTCCTGATTTTTTGAGAAGAGAAACCAAAATGAAGAGCTGTAGAATGCCTACCTAATTTGATTAGCAGTTGACTGAGAGAAAACAATCGGTAGAAACTACAGTAGATTGCGTTTACAAAACAATAGCCTTGATATATTCGACTAAGAAAGATGAATAAACAGTTCCCTTGGTGAAAGCACTTGCCCGTGAAATCCAATGACCATGTTACTGGCAAATGCGTTAACTGCCTTTTATGTAATAACTCTCAATGTCATTTTTAATGATTATTCAAAGTAATTCCGTTTCATCGACGATAGGTGAGTAATGGATTCAAGACATTGTAAAGGGAAGGGTAGGGGAAGTGGGGAAGCAGGTAGAAATAGTGAAGAAAATCGAAAAAGTAGCGGTGATTATAAGAATGTGTCAATGACGAAAAGGAGACTTTGGAATGCAAGGTACACATGAATTAGCAAAAATTCTGGAAGATATAGTTTTTCCAATTGTGTTCCTTATGCCAATAGCTAACGCCCTGGTACTAAGAATACGCTATCTTCCACTCCTCTTGGCCAGCAATGCAAGGCAAATCATTTTTCTATGCTCTGTCATTGCAGAAACGGTTGATTTTTCCAGGGCAAGCGTTTTAATTACAATGATCGTGTACTATCAATTCCGCATTTCCAAACTTAATGCTAACCGCTGTTAGGCAAGGGACAAGCGATAGCGAGGCAAACGAAGCTTGTAATGTAAACGGCATTGTAAAGTCTTCCAAGATTACACTTGGTCACCATTTGTACGTCATTGTTCACCTTGATGGCAGCCATTTCGGCTGCTTAAGGGGAACCATTTCGGGTGACATATTAACTTTAGAAGAAATATAGCACCAATTTGCATGTCATGATTTTAACAGTGAAATCTAATCATTATTGGTGGGTGTAGTGATGTAATATGATTTCTAATAGAGTTGTAGCATCATTCCCCTCGGTTCCTACTCATCTTGTCACCACCAGCAGTAGATGTTACTATCAACATTCACGTTACTGTTTATCCGCGCCTAGGGAAATTGCATAAAGTCATACCGTTCATGTAGCCTGTCTACGCAACTATGTAGCTCTCAAGAGACTATTAGGACAAACTATTGTGTCCCTCCTACTGTCCACACTCCATCGTAAGGTAGTTTCTACGCTTCAAAACTATGCGATAGTATCTCAACTGATAGACAGCATTTTAACACTGCTGCAGAGCAAGACAAACCTACCTACTTTGGGACAACTTTGTGATCAAAACAGACCTTTCTACTTTGCAATCTCGAACAACCTTGAACCTCTATTGCTAATGGAAAAGAATCCTTATTCCAAATCAGCAAGCAATCTTTCCATTATTTGATCACAACGAACCGATAAGGAAGGTGCAGCAATTTGCCTTGTATCCAACCTCTTGTAATACGCCACATAATCACTAAATATATATGAAAGCTCATGCAATCTAGCTTCACGGAGTGCAGCATTATTTCTGCTGGCATATTTGATGCAGTTCTTCACCTGACCAGATCCCCAGCTCATCTCAACGGTCGATGGCTGCAACTGTGTCCTTTCAAGAGCATTTGAATGATGCAAAGCGTGAGCTCTTTGCATTACGTCATCATGTCTACAACGTTCGATTTGTATCCTTCCAGGCCAAAGGGCACTAGCCCATCATTGTCCACTACTGTTATCATTTAAGTAAGGCTAGAACTCCATAATCAAATTAAGGGAAAACCATCTATCATTTTTACAAAATTATATCAAGCAAGGTTGTTAAGCTAAAAAATAGTGATTAACCACTCTTTCTAATGGTTCTAGTTTGAATTATGCCTTAAAAAGTTGAACAGTTTTGCTATCTACACCATTGCATTGTCTTTTAAAACATTGGGACTTCACGTTAACGTAGGCGAAAGGACAGCCATTATCCCATTGTGGCTTGACGTTTCATGACCTCGAACCACGGAGATGGCCCCACAGCCGAACTCTAGACGCCTTAGTTAAGCCTTGCCGATGGATTTTGTATTGAAGTAAACATTTGGTAAAGGAAAGGCATGCCACTCAATCTGCGTATAACACAGCCTAATTATTGTATTCGATCCTTCACCTCAACAGAAGTCGACGTTGCTGTTATTTTATCCTCTTTAATCGTTTAAGTGCGCTTGGACTGCTGTTCTTATAAACAAGGCCTAAACAGGCAGAATTATGGTGCCATCTTTAACTTTCCAGTTCTTTTCATTGGTATCACTCAAATGAGACAGAGCGACTAACCCGATTGGATCGCGAATGTTTTTCATGAGCTTCAAGATTGTTCCAGTATACATTTAGCTACAAAGGCACGTAAGTATTTTATTTGGTTACCAAACCACACCTGAAGCCACCTTTTGTCTTTGTTGATTAATATGGACCCTACGCCAGTGTATAGCGGCCATCATACAGGCGTATTTATAATTTGGACCCACTCTCGTAAAGAAGGAGGTAGCAAGAACCCAAATGTGCGCTTTGCCGTAACCATCGTTGCCATCTCAATCTTTCAGGTGGAGATTAAGGAAGATAGTACGGAGAATCCGCATTCTGACCCATTCTTATTGACAAATGCAAATCGTATCATGTATTCTTCAACCCCACTTTGAGCAGAGTTATGCAGTGAGCATATTCCCCACGTCTATCAATTGCTTTCTTAATTCGTAAGTTTTCTTACGAAATTTTTCAATTTGTGGCACAGATCAATGGATTTTAGAAACTTGAATAACTGTCCTCTTGAAATCATTTTCTTTTGCATAAACCACTTGTTCCTTCATCATTAATTAAGCCATGGACCGCAAGATTAGGATTTTTGAATGTACATGTGCCAATTTAGGCTCTCTGAGTACCGTCATAAGTAACAAAACTTAAACTAGGTTGATAAATATGTTTTGTTGCCTTCGGTTGCTCAAACATCTAATTCTCTGGGGTACTGATTCGCCCATCATACAACAAGCTCGGTGCAAACCACACCAAAGCGAATGCGTAAAAGCACATGAAGACTAGCTTTAGACCTTAGTCTAAAGTATTATTGCGTTAACACTGTAACGAACGAAGTGTCATGGCATTTCTTTTCGTGTTTACCATTTCCATCTGGAGTCATCGAATTTTTGTACACTTTATCATCAGTCTTGGCGGCTTATTTTTGAATGCGGTCTTTTCTTGCTGCGTCTTTTGTGGGAATCTACGACATTTTCACCATGCTTTATGTCGACAAGTCTGAGATGACTCTCAACAAACATGCTGTTTTACGTTCTGCTGATGCCACGAATTCCAAACATTCTTTCCTTTTACCTACGACTTTTTAATGCTTTTTGTGGTAGATCTTGTTTTGTACCTATTTTAACTTCAAGATGGCGTATTCGAAAGTTCTTTAGACACCATAAGAACCGGGAAGCTGCCCGGTCTTAGTGGGCATTATCTACTTTCTGCGAGCTCTTAAGACCATTTTAAGTGCCTTTTCATCTAAGACAAGATGATTAGCATTTAAATGTTCGTCAAAAAGGCGTCGGTCTTTCGAATGTAACATCGTATAATCTGACAAAACGGAATAGCAAAATAGGCCATGGGATACCTACATTTAACTGATCTTCCTAATATAGATTTCCAAGTAGGACAATCTTTCAGCCTCACTGACAGTATAAAATAGTGGGTGCCTTTAAATACCCACAGAAGTTCTAGTGATAATAGCTCCCATGTGTCTACAGACCCTTAGATCAAGGCCTTTTACCTTCAATGCTAACGCCATTTCCTGCTGTTTTGCAAGTAGATACAACCAAAAAAATACTACATGACTTTAGTTTTTTAGCACACCTAAGATCAAAACCACGAGGAACAGCTTTAGTTCCTGTTTTAGACGTATTGACCTTCCTCAGCCAATTTTGGGAACCACGACAAACGTTTTTGCTTGCATGGGTTCGATCAGGCATTTCGAGTCTTGCTAAAATTATGCTAATACCAGTCATTGATGAGCAAATCCCATTTGATTCTCGGTGCCAAGAAAAGGGCCCTATTCAAAGGTATATCTCCATCACAAATGACGACATGGCCAAAAAATTTTACTGCACCAATCAGATGTTGCAGGTGTGAAAACGAAATGTAAAGAACCCGAATGGTTCATCGTTTCATGCTCTTAGCAGAACAATCGTGGCTTCTAACTGTTAAGTTGAGTGTATTTTCACTTTAAAACATTGTTAACTTCCGCCTTCCTTTCAACCGGTACACATCATTTTAATCACATTTAATAGGGTACGGCAAAGGTTTTTAATTTATAACATGTTTCCCAATTTGATTTTGCGAATGAAATATAGTAAAGCTGGAAAATTTACCTTTAAGGCTCAGTTTAAATAGAGTCATCTTGTACACTTCTTCCATATTTATATTTCAAACCTAGACTATAAAATTAGGAGTAATTTTGTTGTAAAAAGCACAGTTCCGACCCATAATCCCTTGTCAAATTAATCAGAAGTTGCTTCTTCCCTCAGTGCTTCCATGCTTAATATTACCAATTTTTAGGTGTAGCCTTTCTAGGTAATAGAAAGCAGCATCAGTTCCTTGTTTGAATCATCCATCTGGCTATTTAAAGGTCAAAAATGTGTAAAACTGAACAATACCTCTCGGAACGTAAGGCTGAAGGCTCCGTGCGTTGTAGGACATGGTTACTAGGGTCAAGTACTTACTCAAAATTACCCTTTACTTGGTGGCTCTCCTCCTGCATATCTATGTGGAAAATGAGGGGAATCGCTCCTCGTCTGCACAAAGTATTACAGCGCTTCCACCACGAGAACCAACCAATGATCTTTAGACTGCAATTGCTTTGCACCCAAGTTTGACAGCCAATAAGTGGGCCTATTACACTTGGCAGGTAGTCAAATGAAGTAGGCTGTGGGTTGATACATTCAATCCTTCCAAAGAATTCAACTTCATTGCTAGTTGTCTGACTCTGAGCTGCTTACAGAAAGGAAGAAGAGCAAAATGAGCAAAACTTACCATGCTTGATAGCTTGTAAATCTGATTCTGCCTGTGGCAGACACCTTACGCGATTGATAACCACATGAGACTTATCTTCGTCCACATCGGTGACTATTGTCAGGAAGGTCTCTCCAAAGTGTAAGTACTACAATGTAGTCCTTTATTACTCTGTTGATTGTCCAAAGCTGCAAATTACGTAGAGCATTTTCTTCCAGTCACGAAATCTCTTGCAATTTGGTTACCTCTGAAGTAGTACATTTACTAAAATTTGAATTGATACCCTAAAGTGAGATTCGATTTGACAGAGAGTTGTAAAGGCATGATCACCTACAATAGTGAGTTAGGGATGCATTAGACCTCCTCTTCTTTTTTTACCCGCCCACAAGTTTTCCTTTTTTAAAGTGGTTAGATAGTAGCAGACAATATTGTTTAAAGATTAAAATGACTTTACGAGTGAATACACATTCTTTTTAATTAAAATCAAAACAGGCCACTTTGGGAATCTCTGAGCACAGACTCTTAAATTTTTACACGTTTGTAAAACAAAGTTATCAAGGACTCGATTGGGCAAAGGTGTAAGCTGTAGTAACTGACCTCGATAATAGGGCACGTTTACTGTTTATCTGGCACCATCAAAAGCCGTGTAGCTTATTTATCTGAAAAATTGCTCAATAATTGCAAACAATAATATTTCTTTTTTCTACTTAGCTCTTCTGGTGCATCATTCATTTCTCATTGCATTTATTATCTGTTGCCTTTGATACTTTAGAAGGTAACAAAATTTTCACCGTATGTGCGGTACCCCGACTTTTTGGCATTCTTAGTCGGTCACTGCTGGATGGCAGAAAATATGTTACTAGCGTACAGAAGGGCTGTGGCTACTAGTATGGCTCAGAGACCACGCTGTATGTCAGGGGGAAAATCTGTGAAGAACCAAATGTCTGTGTAATCAATTGTAGATTGTAAGTTTATTGTGCTCATCGACCTTAGCTGATGTCGTTAGAGCTGAATGAAGTTGTCTTCTTTTAAGGCAAAATTATTATAAAAAGGAACCGCAATTTGAGAGGATGTCACGTGGCCTTGGAAAACTCGGAGGGATTGACATTAGGCAACCTTTGAGTATGATGATAGGTAAAATAGCGAAAGCAGCTGAATTTTTTCTTACTTTGTCCGCATGATTAATGTTGTTTCCTACACATGATTTTGGATAACTTATTTGCTCATCTTGCATCATTCCCTAAGATACTTTGAAATAAACTCTCACTACTTAATTCCCAGCAAGTATTTTAATTTCCTATGTGTGACGTAAGCTGATGGTTAATAAATGGAAAAGTATTCGTTGTCATAATTATGCACTTTAAGGACAGGTTTGCTAGCATTCGCATGTTTGGTCATTATCTCGGTGTCGCTGACATCAGGCTTATGTCTGTTGCCCCTACTGTAACTGTACGTTAATTCTAGAGCTTCTTTTTTAGTGTTTCATCGCACCGCATTCTCAAGGATGACTTGATAACAATAGATAAAGAATCAGTTTAAGGTGCTCAGTCTTTCGGCTTCCATGTACAAATGCTAAATCTAAGCCTAACAAAATGCAAACGTCGCATTCAGACATTTAACCACCATTTGTTCGGTGATAAGAACCTAAAGATGCCTGTGTGTGAAATACATTTACTTTAACTTCGTATCTTAAAAACTCTGATTCTTGCATTTTAGTAATATTTAAAAATATTCAGAAAGTAAGAGTAATTAAATGCAGAGTGATAGTAGTAGATATTATCGTCCTCAGTAAAACATGTGCAATAGATGTCAAATAGACGAGGCTTTAACGTCATATAAAGTAGCTTTGGCTTAATGGTCAAGGGAAAACTACTTCAAACAATCAGTTAACGACAAGTGACTTTCTCATCCTGTTCAATAAATGATTACAAAAAAATTTGCAATCAGCTTCAAATACACTTCTACATGACTACCACAAATTCCACCGCTTAAGCGCTGGATAACTTCAGCGCTTCGTAGACTGTGTTTGTGTAACCACATCCTTCCAACTTCCTCTTCTTCCTTTTCTTCTCATTCCAGTCAAGCCCGTCGCTACTTTATATACGATAATTTTAAAGACGAGACAACGCCTTTTATCGTGCCTCTTATGCATTGCAAATGTTATATTGGTGGTCGAATCATGGGTTACCTCTCATACGTTTCTGTTCTCTTTCCTACACTGACCTGGCTAAATACTTGCACACATCTAAACTTTTTACGTCTCATCTCAATTCTCGTCAGTTTTACTTCGAGAATAACAATGCGTAACTAAACTGCTATGTAGAAGGAGTAAACTCTTAAAACCTTTTGCATTAAAAAGCAATTTTAATTAATTCGGAAATGCTTTACTTGTCACCCACAACCCTCCCTAGTCTGGACGAGAGTTGATTTTATCCATACGGCTCTACACATCACACGATTGAAGAGAAGTTTAATTAGTCAACTTTCAGGACCACATTCTTTTCCCTTTCTTAGCATTTCTTTTTACATAAACGCAATTAGGTAAGCTGGCGTTATGTTACAGGTGAGTACAGATTGCGTATTTTACTTTAATTTGATTGAGATGCAGAAAAAAACACTAGATTTAAAATGTGGCATGCTCAGACTAAGGGTATCACGACATAATAAACCAAAATAGCAAAGTAGTACTGGAGTCGTGTTGTAAAAGGAGATGACAATCATAAGTGGGGATGTGGTGATCAGATGCAAAAACATCTGGCACGGAGGACGGACGAGTGGTGGAGGTAACAGTTATGACGTCACATCTTCGTGCTGGCACTTGGACGGCATGCCAGGTGGGAGAGGCGCTGGGAGCGAAAACACGTGCGAAGTCATGACTTGACCCCCCATGTGTGTTGACCCTGTCGGAAAATGAAACGGTCACGCACATCAACGGTTTGGTCAGGGTAACTTTTTGCCACAGCTGTGGACTTGGTTTAAGTGAGTTAGGGTGGGGAGTTTCACGTCACAATGTTATACCTCCAGTAGTATTTTGAATTTGTTTATTAGAATTGTAGTTTTTGGAGCTTTGATGCAAACTGAATGTTCTCGATACACAGGAAAAGGTGTTCATCAGAGACATTAAACAGAAACAGCCTGCCCCAAACGAAGTGTGCAGACGGATAAGAGGAGCAGCGGCCTAAATTCCGGTTAGTGCACAGTGGTAATTTTCAAAGGAGGATCAGATACTTACTCCGACAAACCTCAAAAAATCGGGTGTGTTTTAATTTGCATGGACTACTGTGTGTTAATGATACTGATAGAGACTTTCCGGTATCAGAGGAAGCTTCACAATCTAACAAAGCAGGTGGACAACTCCAGTACAGTGATGAAGTGGTAATAGGCGCCATGGATTTTGATTTCTCTGGATCGAAATAGCCAGATCCATGACTCCCTCAATTGATTTAACCTTCATATGCTACTATGGTGAGAATTGTGGAGTAATTATTTGACTTAGGGAAGTGTACTTCGAAAAAAAACAGAGATGGACGCGCACGACTGCATTAAAATGGGTCTGACACCTTTTAAATGAAAAATATGGTGAGATCGCATTCGGAATGTTTTCATGAAATAATAGTCCCTGTGTTGTGTCTACGTTATCTAGTTATGATGGCGGTGACTTTAGCTAACAGAAGGCGGCAGATATCAAGATGGATTTTGGATATCAAAACACCATGTCCATATTTAGTGGACTCTGAAGGGGCTGAAATGGAAATGATTTGAAGGTTTGGTAAAGTACTATGCAAAGTATGTGCTGATGTAGGCCTTGAAGTTTTAGGTGCATTCGCGTTGGGCAGGTAGATTAGGTCTGTAAAAACAAACCTATTTGCTCATTTTGCCGCATGGAAGATAACTTTGTGCTTCAATGTTTTACGCTGAGGAGCGTTGTGTTTAAATGACGAAGCTCAAAGTGATGCCCCTTTTATTTTATTTTGGGCGATATGAGCTATAGCATGGAAGAATTGACTGGTGATTGGCCGCTCTGTCGTCTGAATAAAGGTCAACCTGCCGTCGTGTATCCATACCTCTTCATGGTCGGACCCTGTTCACGGCATCTCCCATTCATACAAAGTGAGTTGGCTGTATTTACTCACTCGCGTGCTGTGATTAGTTTTAAACTTCGTTGCAATTAAATGCATCTGCAAAGGAAATTTCTTTCAAGAAGTGTAGTCCAGTTGGCTAAATATTAATTTGCCGATCCCCGCTTTGGTCTGATATGTTTTGGAAGCTTGAGGGCAATTCTTTTATACGTAGTTCAAATACTCGGCTTCGAATTGTGCTAACTGGGTTGGATTAAACAAAGATAACCCTAGGAGCAGCCAACTGCGATGAATTGTTTACACCCCAGCCTAACCTGAGAAACCATCAGCGTGCCAGTTAACATCTGTGGCTTCCCCCTTTTGGGTAGCCACATACCGTTGCCTCACACCTGGATACGACTTGACATTCACTCGTGTCACGGATAGAGAAGCTGAAGTAAGGACATATTTAGTCTTGATGTTACGTTCAATTCCCTTGTGAAGGCGCCAAAGACATAACTACAGTAGTGAAACAGACGGCAAAAAAGCCTTTCTACTAAGGCAAATATTAATCAAAGCATCCTTCCCCTCTGACGCCATCTCGTCAGAAATGTCACTCACTTAACGAGTTTGTGGCATTGTAAAACAAAAATCTATTTGACATGCTTTATTTCAAGTGCTAAACAGTCAAAATAAGGTCTTAGATATGAAGTTGACCTCTCCTAAATGTCTACTAGTAGATCAGATTATCGTGACGATGCAATAAAAGTTGCAAGGATGTGAATTCATCTAATGTAACGGTATCAAAACTACCAAGTGAATGCAATGAAATTTTAAAATCAGCTGTAAAACCCATTCTAAAGGTGGTAGCCTGTATCAAGAATAAGGTATTAGACTTGAAAACTAGAAGGGTTGGACTTACAACTTGATAGATTTGTTGTTTGAGGATTTGGAGAAAATGGTAAGGATAAGGCATGAAGTCACTCTCAAATGGCGATCGCAATTCTATTCTCACTTCAGTCGCTACCTCTGGATCTAAAAGTAGATAGATTTCTAGTAAATTACTCATTTTCCACAATCATCGTCGTTTTTTTCTTATGCTCTGGTCTATACGGTGAGTAAATGTTGATACCACATTGACCATCTAGTACATTCAAAGTCACAGTCACATTTTACAATCTTGAATCACGCCAGAGGAATTGTAGCAATCTCCACATGTTCTAGCTCCGAGTTAAAACACAAGCAACTTTGATCCCATAAAATTATTCATTCGCATCAGCCAGTTTAACGTTCTGAAAGGTTATCTGATGTCAAATCATCAGGTGGCCGACACGCAAATGACAGATAACACTCTTCTTATTTAAAAAGTAGAAAGATTGTGCAAAAGCTGCATATATTTAAGCCAGACATTCACTATGAAGTAGACGAGTGGGAAACAGATACTTTAAAAATATATAACGAAATCTTTGAGTCGGTTGAGTCCAAAATTTGGCACAAAAGTAACTCCAGCTCTTCATCTTAAAAGATTGAGTCGATGATGTTGAGGTCCTATGCTCTGTTCACAGTAGACGTGGTGGGGGCATCATTCGTAACGGTGGCTGCAGCAGTAGTGGAAAATGGGCACTTTTCCATGTGTCGAATGAGCAAACTGCGGCGCGTGAATGATCGGAGACAGTGAGGACAGCGACAGCGCTTCTCAGCCATATGTGTCTGCATGTGCATCCGCATGTTCGACCGATCGGCAAAGCCACGTCTGCAGACGGGACAGATGAAGGGCTTTTCGCCTGTGTGCGTGCGCTCGTGACCGTCAAGGAGCCACTTGCGTGAGAACGCCTTATCACAGAAGTGGCATCTCCACTGGTGTGAATGACTTCGCTTATGCATTCGCAGACAGGCAGAGCTGTTGTACATCTTTCCACACTCCTGGCATTTCCATTTCGGTAGCTCTTCCTCATCCACTCCTATATCTTTCACCTCACTAGTACTTGTGATACAGCTGACGCTGTCATTCGTCTCACCATTGGTAGTGTGTTCTACGACTTTGATACAAGAAAAATTTGAAGCATTATCAGGAGGATTGACAATACTTGTGTTTGTGATTGGGCTTAGCATATTAAAAGAGGTTGCTGACAGCAAGTAATTGCACCAAGAAAGGTAATTGGAGGTTTCCAGATAGATTCCACCAGGCTGCAGCGGCAGAGAGTAAGGCTGGATTTGGGTAGGTAGTATTGTACCGTAATTGATGGGTGGGCTACATAGCAGGGGTAACGTTTCCATTCGGTTAACTGAAGAACCGCAAGATGTGGTCAAAGACTGGACGGAGGGAAGAGTGGACCAATCTGTCACGAGGAATTTTTCACTACATCCACACTCAAGTTGTAATATTGACGATGCGTCAAAACGATCTTTTGAATTAGTGGATGAAATGCTGGAAGAATTCACTGCTGCAGCAGACGATGATGATGAGAGTATAGAAGCCATGTCAAAGGACTTGGAGTGTCTCGATCCGCAATTATATATAGTTTCATCCTTAGTGTTTGAACTGGATGGCTTTGGAAATACCTGTGTTGTAGGTGACAGCTTCAGTATGTGTGCTATGGAAAAGTCTGAGAGAGGGAATAAATTTTAATATTATTAATGCAAGAAATATGCTCTTGATCGACACGAAAGCAGCATAAATGTCAGTTAAGTGCAAATGAAATACATCTCACCGTATTTCATGGTTAAAGGGACCTCAGACATCAGCTGTGAATCATTAACTGACCTTTTATAATGCATACCCTAATCTCATTGGCTTAGGCTCCTACGACTCATTGGTCAATAGTGAGTAAAAGAGATTAGCGAACACGAGGAATGGTAAAGATCGAGAGGTGCTGCTTTTTTAATAAGGGAACCTTTTCACATTCCCTTGTGATTTAAGCGATTCCGATTCATATTCTATTGATACTTCGGCCTAGATATTCCAGATTTAATTGTCGTCACAGGAAATTCCACTTATACATTTGGCTTATTTTTTAGGTCTTTACACTAAAGAGACTGGATAATATGTTTCATTTACTTTCTTGCTTTATCAACTATAGCCTTTGCAGAGTAACACCATAGTCGAATGTTCGCCTCTAAATTGCGTGGAATCGCAGACTTAGGTGATTACGATGATAGAGACAAGGCAGTAGTCATGCCTTGAGGTGAATCTCAATGAAGTGAAACCTCTATTCTAGCACTCATCTTGTGCTTAAAAGAAAATCAAAAATTGCGCCATCTTAAGAGGTTTAGGAGCATCCGCGGTTGAGAGGTGTTGCATAGTGTACATTCAGGATAAGATTTTGAGTTAGCGGTGTCTTTTTTCTAGGCCTGACTAATCAGGCCTGCGGTTAGAAATCTCAGCTCTTCGTTGACAACATTGCCATTGCTTCTAACTTTGGCAGGAGTCCATCCATTCTTAATTGCAGCTGTTGGCAAATTCTTCCGATAGCAGTGATGGCAGCGGTGATGGGGGAAGAGGCGAAAGTTGGAGCATAGATGGAGAAGGAGAGAGAGAGAAAGAAGTAGGTGGAGTTTAGTTTGTGAACTTATCGAAACAGTGCTCAGTTGGTTGCATTCTGCAGCACTCAAATTCTCCATCTCTCTTGACTTCGTCTTACTCGCTGCCACATCGGCCACGCGGATTATAAAGATCGTTTTGCTGCTCAATTCTGTTTCCTGATCCCGTCTTCTGTTACAGCTTCAGAGATTCGGGCCCTGTAGTGACACAAGATCTAATGTAACAGCACAGAAATAAACGCACTAATTTGATGCGGTGACTTAAATGGAAAGATTTATTACAGCTGTAATTGTTCTAATCGCAGCAGTGAATAGTTTTTCTATCCTCGCTAATGTCTAGTAAAAATGCTTCCCAGGAATATGAGAGAATCCATCAATCTGAATAGCACTCCTGTAACCAGGTTTCCATTCTTAATCCCACGTACAAGTTAATAGTCTCATTGGCGGCTTTCCGTCTTAAGCTATAATCCGTGCTATAGAAAGGCTAGGACATCGTCGGCTTTCCCGTTGTTGAATTTATTTCCTCACCTTTAAGGGTTGGTTGCTTGATTAGGCTCAGGTTACCATGACAATGCAGCATACCTTGTCCATCGGTTGGTGCACTGAGTAGCGTGGCTCGCCTGTGTGACACCACGGGCCAATCAGAAAGAGCTTTTTGCCCGATGTGTCGCGCTAAATGATACGATTGGCTAAGAGGTTAATATTAGCATCAGTAGCTTGATTGGATGGCAAGGCCTCAGTAGCAGCATAGCGGGTGCATAATCATAGTTGCAAGTAAAACAAATCCAGGCGATTTGGGATCTTTAATCGTGTTTGCCACTGATTATCTTTTTGCAATTATATTCAACAAGTATTTTAATGTGTGGGCAAATCATGCATGCTAAATGCTTTTTTGTTAAATGAAAATGTATAAATGCTGACTAGTAAAGTGAAAATCATATTCGATTAACCCAAAGTCACTTCAAGAACCTGTCAAATGCTATGTTCTTTAGTGTATACTCACCACAGGCGCAAACTCTTAAAAAAATTGTGTATAAAACCATCCCCTCAGTATTCAGTGTTCCAATATTTGATCACAATGAGAATTTGTCGACTAGAGTAGTTGCACTAAAAAGGAGAAGTGAATCGTAGAAACAGGTGGGCTCTTCAGATATTGCCAGTTGCCGTTCATTTTAGATTAAATCTGAAGCGCTTTCCTCCCACCGTGTAGCCGCACACAGTTATGATGTTACTTGTGCTTTGGGATCAGCGTAACTAGCGAAACCCAGAAAAAGGGAGAGGCGCATTTATGTCAGCCACGAACATTGAAGAAGAACATAAAATCCTTTAACACAGGCAAATATGTACTTTAACTCAAAAATTTCGCCTTAATACGTAATTACAGCTGTTGTAAATGTACTTTGGTAAAGGAATACGAAATGTGGAAAATGAGGAGATTGATCCCTTTCGCATCAACTGGGCCCTTTTTACGATGGTTTGATATTATCACCGTTTGATTAAGACCAAAAATACGTGTTTCCTAAACAATGGTGAGGAAAGGACATTGTGCTAACAATTAGCCAGTGCAGTCATGATTGATTACGAAAAGCGACTACCTAGTTTTTGGTTTCCCTGCTCTTTGACACAATCGTAGCCTCCAGCTAGTAGGCATTCTAATCAGATGATTTGGGATCATTTTACGCTATCTCAATCAAAGTAGCAACAATATGGTACTTTGGCATGCGTTATCTAAAAATAAAATTCTTATTCTTTAGTATACTTTTCCTAGTGATTTAAGAAGGTAATTTAACCACTGCTCAAAAGGTGGCAATGCCCAACACTGGTCGTGAAACGCCTGTAGAACCCAAGGGCTCAATCTAATCAGTTCTTATCTTTCGTAATGTTTCATTAATGTGGATTTATTCCAATGGCTTCGACGATTCGAAATGATTGTTTATTCTAAGGTATATGCTGACAGATTCGCAGGTCAAATAAAATATTTTGTCATGTGTTTGAGAATGCCTGTAGGGAAAGTTGCAAATTACGAAAGTAGCTGATTGACATGGAGAATATGCTTGGTATTGAGCGTAGTAATGTGTGGTGGGTGAATGGGTGTTCAAATAAGTTAACAGACCTGAACGCCAGCCCTGTGTTTGGCTGGCCACAATCACCATTCAGCAGTTGAACGGCAGCGTTGTTTACAGCTAAACACGTATTTACGTTCATGCTACCTCCTGCTCCACAAAAGTGCATTCAAACTGTCAATGTGCTTGTTTGATGGCTATCTGTGAAGACACAAGATAGCATAGCAAGTAGCTGCAACGTCAAAACCAATGCACGGACCTACGTGTCTAGATGACCATATGCACCAATCAAATGCAAGCTAAACTCACTTTCTGTTTGTCCACTATTTAATTGAGCTAGTGTTTTTGTCTTGCCTGATTGTAATAAAAAACCAAAATAATGTTTTAAAATTGTGAAACATGAGTTTTTTGATATAGCCATAGCATCCCAAAAGTCATTAATGTTATCTACTTTCTTCATCCTAGGGAAGCATGATCATGTCCCAGCTGATTACTCACTGCGTCTTCACACTCATTCAATGGCGAGTTGCAACCTCCATAGAAATGCATTTAGGAAGGGATTTAAAAGAATCTCAGTGCCCATTACCAAAAATGTCTACAGTAATTGGTGCTTAGCTTAGGCGGTGAAAGCTAATAATAGCTGTATCTGGTGCATAGAACAATGCCTTAAGTGATGCAAATTTCTAACGGTTCAGCTAAACTGTGAGGTGTTTATTTCAACAGCGTAACTATGCATATCTGCAACTACAATTTGTGCTTTTCTGAGATTGGCGTAGCTAACGATGCTTAATAAAAGTGCCAGATACATTTGGAATAACCACGTACGTCAAAAGTAGAAGGTAACATCGCTAAACTCAAGCACACACCAAATGATATGCTTTGCCTTATGTTTCTGACAAGACATCGTAAAAACCAATGTCCTAGATACATTTTATGAAAGCGGAATGGGTGATGCAGATTAAAGAGTAGAGTGCAACCCACTGAATTGAGTATAGTGGGTCAAGCAATTTGGTTTCCAGGCTTTGTCATCCATAGCACTATCTTGTTACCGCTATAGTGGGTGCAGCATTGAATAAGACCGTGTCATCTGATTAGAGCCACAGATCATCCTGACAGCCGGATTTTGTGAATGTGTCAGTATGTAAGTATGGAGTGATCTATATTTCTTTGTCGTATGTACATTTTCGGATTGCAGTGTTAAATGTTGCAATTCAGTCTTCTGGAAGGAGATCTAAGGCATTTGAGCATAGAAACAGCGCTTTGATCCGTTCACGTCAGAAAATACTCTCTATATCAGTCAATAAGCAAATGCTATTGTAAATAAATCAAATCTACGCCAAACGGCCTACTAATTAAGCATGGATTAATAATATCTGAAATCCTTCAGAAAAAAACAAGTAACCATCTGCAGTCAGTTACCCAATTTCCACTAAATGGGATTGCATTTCACAGAGCAGTCTTCAAACTAGTCCATAAAAGGTGTCACATTTTTCAGAATCGAAAATCTCGTTGAAATGATGACCCCCAACACACACACCTGGGGTATCACGCAAACAATTGAAAGGGAATCACTTGCTTTCATTTTTGTGGGTAGAGTTAGATAGAACATGAAAGTTGGTAGGATTACTAAGCGAAAGGTGCATAAATTTGTCTGTGATACCATTTGTACCTGTGATATCCTATCACTAAAGATTGGTTAAAGACCCTCATTAATGGGAATGAGGAGCTGCCGGTAGTGATCCTCCTGTTTCAACACAAGACACCTTTCACTAAAAGGCTATATTTTTGTAAGCAAAAGTCACTCTGCTTCCCATTTTGGCCATTTGCTCAGTTTCTTGCCCTTGGAACAATCATTTCTCATTACTAATAAGATGAGGGTCCTTAACTAAATTTGTGTCCTCAAGACCGATAAAGTACACTTTCTTGCCATTTTCAAGAGGCAAATATATCCATCAAAAAAGACTTTAACAATTAATAAATATATTTGGAGATGTAGCGAGACGAATTTCCTAATAACCCACCTTTTATTATGCTCCTAACCAACTATTATAGCCTTTATTTTCTTACGGTAAAAGATTGCAAGGTGAGATTTTCGAATATGGAAAAAGTGACACCCTTCTATGGGTGACCTAATGACTGGTCCGTAGGACTCATTCCCACCTAATGGAAATAAAGTAACTGATATCTGACTCCTGACAGTTTGTTCTGGTGAACTTCAGATGTTAATATTTTATGACCAAATAATTAGAAGTAGAATTGGTGCTTCAATTTCCTACTTTATTACCAAAATTTGTTTATTAAGGCAGGCTACAGACAGATATGTTTATGGATTGTATCAGTTTATTTGAGTAAATATGGTACAGGCTAACTTAAGCTCTATCGGTAAAAATGGAAAGGAAGCTTGTAAATAAGCTTTTTATGGGCACTTTTCATGTACTTCGCAAAGTGCTCAGTTTTTGTATTCGCCACTTGCCACTCTGATCGTGTTAGGTAGACATCTTGACTTCTGCTTTGAAGTAGTTTATGGACTTGAACTTCATCTGATATGCAGAATTTCGATGACATCCCTTGATTAATTCAGTGTTTGTTCCGTAAAGTCCGTTTCTGTGGGGGTACAATCAAATGTCAAAGGACGTCACATTCCGTGGTGTATTTGCCTTACACTAGTCGCTGTTACGCGGTGATTTCGTTCCAAATATGCGAAGTGATAATAATAACCAATTAAAGTTAGACATTTTTGAGTATTTTTAGGCCTATTCCCCTAGAAAATGCACTCGATGCAACAGAATGTTTTGACTGCAAAAGATGTGACCATTGTCTTTTGCAATACTGGCAAGCTAAGAAAGAAGTTGATTAGAGCACATACAGTGGAATAAATTTGGTGCTTCGGGTGCTTCCGGAAGATGTCACGTATGCTCGCGCGGTACTGTATCTGTTTAGTCCGATCTCAAAACTCGTAACTCGAGATTTCTGGTTTGTTATGGAGTGATCAGTAAATGCTTTATCATTGCAAGTCCACTTAATGACCTATATGATGATCAATGAATGGGAACTCGGCAGTTTTATTCGCAGAATGCGTTGTCAAATTTTTTAGTTAGCGAGATGATTAGCATGGGCAAACTACTATATTATGATTGGCATGTGAATTTCCTGATTTTAAGTTCGTCCTGTGAATGATGTGGTGGTGTCATCTTGTGCTTGTATGAGCAGAATGACAGCCAATGTTGTGTTATCTATACCATGTGGTGTAGTTTTGCTCCTTTTGAGCACAGTGTGTCATTGTATGTTGATTTACTTGAATTTGGTCTATATAATCATAAATAAGTGGAAGTTGGCAGTATAATAGTAATAATATCGAAGGCACAGAAACGCGTTTCACTGCATCTAGCATAATTTCTTACCGTGTTGCTTCACCTTATGGGTGGAAATCGGTATCAAAATATCCGCTAAGTTTATTATGACAAGCAACACGTAGCTCACTGGTGTGACCATTATCAAACTATGAGTTGTAATACTGCCCTACCTACATCTCAACAAGATGTTTCAACATTAAAAACAGCTCGCTTATCCAAATATTTCATTTTTGTACCTTATCTTAAAGATCTGAATGAGATATTTCATGTGTAGATTCACCACTACTTCTGCACAATAGGGAGTCTATCCTTCTGTTTTCAGAAGAGATTCGCTGACATCGTGCAAACTGACACAAATCATTTGGCAGAAATGTATGTAGTGGATGAAGAGCAGGGAGGTTGGAAGTAACATTTGACCCATATCACATTTCTTAGGCGAAATTCGGCAATTGAGAGCAAGGAACGAAGTGGAAGGGGAAAAGAGCAAGCATCATTGAGCACTGAGAAAAGAAGTGGCATACGGGTTAGTGGATGCGAGAGAAGTTGTCTTTATATGTGGTTCTAGGGCGTCTCATCCCATTACATTTGAAGTCGTGTATCTTGTTACAGATGGTGCACTTGGCGCTGGCTTGGATAATTGTACCTGTGGTAATCATGAGAATTCGGATAATGGTGGTAGTGCATCTACTATTACTAATGTGGCATCCATTGTAATAGGGACACTAGAACTACAGCTAGCAAAGATGTTGACATTTGATGATGACATTTTGTTAAGTACTATGTCCTACACAGTTGATGTTGGGATGTCGATGAATGACAAGGTGACAGAGAGTGCAGATAGCTATCAGACCAGTGGGTGTGCGACGTCGTATGGAACCAAAGAAAGGTCTTTCAATATTGCCTCGTCGCTGTGAGAGCGATGGCTCCGGTACCAACAGCCTCAGTGGTGGTTGTATTTGAGGTGAAGTTGCATACTCATCTCCGAGAGATTAGTCACAATCATCTCAACAGTTGAGGAATATCACTAATTTCTATCTTCTGATATCTCCATAGTTCATCGTCTACCATCCTAATTGCTATTTGGACTTATTTAGTCTATCGTACGTCATGGCAGGTCAGTAGCAGAATGTGAAGGTAACAGAATTAGCCTACAGCTTACAGCTCAAGCTGATGTGGAAGAAGAGCATCAATGGCAAACCGTAGCAAAACCCATTACTCTAACCTCAACATTGGGAAGGTATTGCATTCGTACTCCCTGCCTTTTCATCTACCCTCTGTATTATATCAGAATATCTTGACCTTCCTTTATTGTAGTAGCAAAGGAAGTCCCTTAAGTACCTTAAGAAATATGGTGACGGTTTCTTGGCTACACAGACTGTCAGACAAAGTAATGCAATGTCGGAAAGTTAGACATCACACTTCAGCTGAAATTCAATAAATGCAATTATATCTTTTACCCCTAATTAATTAAGCAATGGTAAAGAATACCAGCACCATCATAAATGAAGAGAATTGACAGGAAACAACTAGGAAGGCTTCCTCCAGGTGTTTAGCTATTCTAAGACTTCTGAGCCACATGCTCTAGGCATCTGCCAGATAAAAGTGTGATTTTTTAGCAGTTTATGCTATTTTTCGCATCGAACAGACTACCCCGTGAGTGACCTGCATTTTTTATTTTCGTCCCGTGTGTGCATGTAGGCAGGCAGCTGAGCGAGAAGAAAAGTCCAAAAGCAAAGGCATGGAATCAAAAGGATAGCAATATATAAATTGAGGGACCAAGAACCGAGGAAAATGAAATGGGAAATAGACATGACCACCATTAGCACAAGAGACACCTCTACAGGGACGGAGAAAGAGTCAGTAAGATATGCAGCAGGAAGACGAGAGAATGTCTCCCTGCCTATCAATGAGGCCAAGATATGGCCATTTCGATCCAGGAGAGGAAATTATCCTTAGCACTTATAGATAAAGTTATCTTAATCTTCTAGTGTGTAAGTTCGGCTTTGCATTGATTCAGTCAATAAGGCTATTATAGAGAAACTGAAAAAATAGTTGGTCTGATCCACGGTGCAGCAAACAACCGCTATTCCAATAGAAATGCTCTACTGCTCTGATGTGACAAATAAGCAAACATTCCAACTAGATTGGAGTAGCACTCAGAGAAAATGGAAAATTAGGTATACTTCTCCCATCACCGAAGGATTAGCGTTAATTAAGAGACCAGACACAAGCCATTCATTATCTCTAGTGCTTTCTCGTTGAGGTCTTCAAGTTACTCACATTTGTGAGTTGTTACATCATCGCTTTTAGCCTTATTTATAATATAGTGTGTGAGCTAACAGACCAGGCAATATTCTTGACTCCTTTTGTGTTTCGGTAATGGAATGGTGAATATTCACCTACCACTATTTTTGTAATCAGTTACCAAAAGTGAGCAATTATTGAGGCATGGTGTTGCGGATTTTTCTCAAGCACTATCAAATTACTATATAGTTGAAGGTTTACATCCTCTACCAATTAATGCATTTACTTTGGTTAATCTCCTGCAGATCTGCACAATTCTTCCACTCCAGCGAAGCTGACCCTAAGGCTTCTAGTTCCAGAGGTACCTAAGCTATCACCACTACTCTCACAGCGATGGCTTCCTCCTTCACCTTGAAGTAAGGTGAAATGACAGACGATAGTTCTCTGATTGCGTGTGTTGGCACACACTGACGACCGAGCTGGCGTCATTCGTCAGCTGCAACGAACTCATTATTTAATCCAGTCGTATCATCACCTATATCGTCATCAAAACGCACACATCCATTTTTCATAGTGATTCTTGCGGTGACAGTCGTGGTTGCTGAGCAGTGCATTGGTTGTAACATCCTCACGTTTAATTCAAATTGTATGTTCGCATTCAGTGCTATCGTGCGGACTAGGCGCATGAGCACTGAGATGCGAGAATGGTTAATTACTGTTGCGAAAAGGAGCAATCGTGGAAGGCGAGAGCAACGATTCGTTAAAGCCGCAGTCATTTTCGTCCACATGCTCACTTTGATTCAGTATGCTTGCCAATTCAGTAACATAGCAATCAGTCATAATGACCATCTACTCTTTAAAACAAGGATATACGTGACCCTTTAAAATAATTTAGGACTATTCCTCAAAATGTGATTTAGGACCAAATTACACATACATGGAAGATACCACCCAAATGTGTCCTACATTGATTAAGAGATCAAGTTAGATTGCAAAGTCTGCAACACGATGCTTAGCTTTTGTGTCGTAGGTTGAGGATGGGCCTTTGAGTATTCTTTGACTGACCTGTGATGAGAAGTAGGTTTTACACCTTCCTTTCACCCCATCACATTCCGCGCACTTCAAATGCTCCCCTTCATCTCGAACTCATGCTCGTGCTAATACATTTACTCCTTTTTGTAACGCGGTGTCTATTTGTACACTAAGCATGGCCATGAACTTAAAACGCAAGTTAAAAGATGCCGATCGTGGTACTCTTGCTGATGCTGATATATAAACAGGCTGCGATCCTCAAGACTAATTCCTTTTGCCTGTCGTAGATTAGTGGGTTGTGCCGCAGAAGTGGAGTCTACAACATCACTTAAAAATGGGTGAAATGGAAGCGAATTCACTCATTCCATATTGTAAAAATGGTAAATTAGGGCAAAACAGTAGCCAAAAGGCAGTAATGCAAGGTTGGAAGTCACAGTGCACGATTTTGTGCCTGAACCACTGAAACGAATGAGCAGTGCTGTGGCAGAGAAATAAACCTCGAGTCTTTTAAAGTTTTGAATTTGAGTAAAATGTGAATTTCTGTTGGTCTAGCCTTCCTCAATTCCTGCCTTAGTGCCTTGCCAGCTGAGCCACGAGACTGAGTTTAGTGCAGCAAAATAGGTCTGAGAGGCAGGGGATAACGGTGGCTGTTGTAAGGCTTGCACTGGATTGCAAGAGCTTTTTTTCCTAATATTGTAAAAGAAACTTTTTTGTGGTCACATTGTTGTCATTGTTTGCATTGATAATTTGGATCGGCCAAACTGATGAGGGCATCGCAGCTGATGGTAATGGATTAAGGTTTGCTTGTAAGGTATCCAGATGGACTAGTCGCGTATTGTTGATAAACAGCCTGAATTTCGTGAGGTACTGTTTACAGAGGCACAAATGTACTCTTATTTTGAGGTACAAAATAGCTTTTAATTCATAATAGGACTGAAGACATGATGGTCCGAAATTCACCCCAAGTGACATAAAATGCCTGAAGTAATAAGATAGTATCTAACATCCGGAAAGTGTGATGCAGTCTGTACGTTGAAGGACTGATTTAACACAAACGTATTAGATGAAAAAGGAGAATCACTTATTTAACTCATTTTCTTCCTCCTCAGGCATTGAAACGATTGTGTTAACCGCGGTATCCAAATTGTGCTGTTTTCCAGGTCCTGACCAAAAGCGCTTGATCGTCCACCTTGCATTGCACATTACTTATTAGGATGTGATTGGACGTACAACGAAAAACACAGTCACTGGATCGAAAATCAGCCTAGATTAAGCAGGTATTTATGCCTTCTCTTAGTGTGCCTGCAGTACGTACTCTGAGTGCTTACTGGCTAATGAATGAATCACTTTACACTCCTCGACCCGAAAAGCAGTCGCAAGTGATCAGTGGAAAACAGCGCATCTAGTTGGACAAACCACTTCGACTCTACAACTCTTGGAATAGTCTTCCGTCCCTTGTGTGTTAATCAGGCGGGTTATTTCCCTACATAAGGATCTCTTTTTAACGTTTGCCCTTCACTTTAGTAAGTACGACTGCTGCTTCTTGGCATGACCTTTTTGGTATTGTCCATAAAATGTGGGTTAGAAAAGCTTTTCTATGGAGTGTTGGTATATTGATCCCATTCTCTGATTTTAACAATTCTTTTGATTACCCTTTAAGAACTATAAAGTGGTACAATAATTATTTCAACTATTCTTCCTTGCTGCAATCTAGACCTATGTTATCAACATTAGCGCATATCCCTCCGATGAGAACTTCTCTTGGAACAATTGCGATACCTACGACTGCTGATCAGTGCTGTACATATTGTTACTTTTCCTTCTCTCCCAACTAAGCACTTATAAGTTCTCGAGCGAGGCATCATCAACAGTAGTGTCAAAAAAGCTCATCTTTCTCAGATAAAGGTGACACTTCTGGCAAGGATCTTTGTGATAAGGTTAGGTTAATTAAAAGTAGACTAAATTGTATTAGGTAGACAAAGTACACTTGACATATAAAACTAAACTTTGTTCGATAGGGGCGGGAATAGATTAAAGCAAGGAAAATACCCGAACTATGAGGGACTGGCGGTAGTGATGTGCAACACGTATCGGTGAGGAATCGGGCACACACAATAATGCTATTAAGAATAGGAAAAAAAGGAAAGAAGAAATACATAAAACACCTATGCACACATGCATTGAAATCCAATGAGGCTAATCTTTTTAAGATAAAATCCTAGCAGTCTCTGTGAATCACGAAAAAGGTACAATAATCACGCACTGCAATGGAAGATCGGAGGAAAATAGAATAACAACCCTGACATAGGCTGAAACCACACACACACACCTCTACACCAAGACATGACACTGAGGAGAGCGCAAATGTAACAGTTCCTTTACTTGTGGAATTAGAAATCATTTCCAATACGCGGCGATTATATCTGCTTTCACTAGCGACTGTCCTTTCAGTGAAAATCTTGCGGACATTAATCGGAAAAAGTAGGTGGAATCGGCACTATTGATGATTCGTAGCAGGAAAAGAAAAGGAAAGTTTTTTGCAAAAGTTGACACCCGCAACAAGCACAAACATAAATCTTAACTTATAGGACTCCTAGGATCTGCTGGATATCCATTTCACCCTTATAATGTTCCAACCCTACATTTGGTAGCTTTTTTCCCATTGTACACCCATTCATTACACTGATTGCTCGTTGAGCACTAATTGGATCGTCGTGGCTGACAGTCCTTTGGATAAGGAAAACTCACCTGAATCAAGCATAAACCGTAGGATTTGAAGTCAACATAGGCTAAATATAATACAGGGACATGCCAAAGCATTCGCTTTTCTTTATATTTGGATCATCTCAGACCTTTGCACTGGTAACCCTTCCAAGGGGCGATAATAGTTTGACAAAATCTATAGCATCACAATCTTGAGATAGATAAAAATGATTAGGTTGCAGCCTTCAGGACCAGTTATTACTCGCTCTGATGCATCATGTCTTTGAGGGATGGGTGAAGCCAACACCTCAGCAGGATTTCGAATAGCTGCTACGGCTGAAGATAAACAAAACGCACTTTAGTAGGAACATACTTTGAGAGGGGCAAACCAAAAGAAGGCAGAAGATGTATACTCATTCAAACAATAGTGCGGAGAGTTACGCACATATGCGTGAGCAGCTAAAAGTAAACCACATTGGAGATTGACCAGAAACAAAAGAATGCATTTTACGGATATCGAACTGCTACCTACCTGCGCCGATATAAGCAGTGGTTGGCAATGCACCTTGCATAATCCCAATTGGGATCAACCTGGAGCAGAACTGTTGCTGTTGTTAATTCTGCAGCATAAATTGCAATTAATTGTGTTGAACTAAATCAATGGCCTCGGCTTGTGCAGTGAAAGGGAATTGCAAGGTTCCAAAAGATGCTGTTGGCCGTGGGAAAGCTATGGACTGCACAAACGCGGACCTCGTGAAAGGCCCCATCGCATTGGCCGCGATGTTAATGGACGATCTAGCATTAGCGTTTGTATCTTCATAGTCATTTGGTTACAAGGAGTCAAGAGTTACTTGAGGTGGCGAGAATGTATTAATCGAACAAACTTTCGAATGCATCAGCCAAAAGTGGTGAACAAATATCTTTAACTTGTTGCACGAGCTGCATTTGTGCAGTCGTTGTTGGACTCAGAAATGCCAGATCGGACGAGTGCATTGCCGTCCTCACTCTTGTGCATATATAAAATCTACAATAGCACTTAACCCGACAGCGACTTATTATGGCGTTATACTATTGTAAGAAGTTCTCAGTATCTACTTCTGGAACGAATATGAATATGCTGTTGATATGTACTTAAGGAGGGAATCGGGAGTATGTAGTGACCCTTGCCATTATTCATAATGGTAGTAGCCCCTACAATGGGATTCATTAAGCCATTTGTCGGTGTCACAGGGTCCTTAATTAGATGACTAGGTGTGGCAATTTGCGCCACATCCAGGGAAGATTACGCCTGGTCTTGAACTCGGAAGTGGTGGTGACACATGAGTGTTAACTTAAGGCAAGAATCCGGTTGACCCCAACTTCCTTTCAGAAAGCGCAACTGCTGCCGCATACTACACCATAGCGTCAGATCTCTATTCAAAACAATTGTTATTGACAACTACCATAATTCACAGTTACTGTCACGACCGATTTATTTTCTGGGAAATTTTCAACTGAAGGAGTTGATTGATCAGTTTCTGTTGCTTTCAGAGCGATTTTCGCTGCAACACCTTTGTTCTAAAGAAAACAGTACAAAATTAGAGAAATGGCCTCAGTGTATTAACTATCAACTTGCCGAATCCGTTAAAATGGTTACCTACTAAATAGTTTTTCATTCGTAAAAACACCTAGCAGTTCCCGTTTTCGTTGGTCAATACAAACTTATTCAAAAAATAGGGCCTAAACAAGCCCGCAATATAAACGGCAATGCTGCATCATCCACCAACAACGCGACCGTGGCCATAGATGCCTTTTACGAGGTAATGAGAATTTGACCCATGTTGGTACCAGTCTATTGCCTTTGCAAAGCAAACAGCATCACTTTAAGCTTTACAGTTTGATCCCACTGCAAAAGCCAGAACCATTGTTGTGTCTGCGCAAATCTCACATAGTCTCACGCTGCACCAACAGTTTCCCGACAATTCCAAATTCAACTAGATGGGGTTATGCTAGCAGTACCACCAGCTGCTATACTTTGATTTTTGTTGCTCACTAATTTGCGGTCAGATATCTAGAATACAGCTTAAATCCATTCATTCATTTTTACTTTTCATGGGAAAATATTAAAGTTTGCTTTAAATAGACATCCGCATTCCGTGATTCCTTACACAATCATATGCTCTTAATTTCCTCTCATGATCCCAATAGTCATGCAAAAGAAACTTTAAAAATTATTTCTCATAAGTATAATCTGTAAATAATTTCGGTTCTTCTACTGTACCCAACCAGATCTTTGTCCAAAATTCCCAATGTTTGCCCGTGTTCGAAATCTAAATTTGTAAAATGGTTTTAAACGTCAATAGATGGAAAGCTGAAGCACATCTTTTGACCGTTCCCTTGACTTCACAAATTGAAAACTGAGGATCATGTTGGGCTTAAGGAAGGTGTTAACGAGTGGAATCGTCATCGTTATTAACTTCGTGCGCTCAAATGCAAACACAAGCATGATTGTATGTTATTTAGTCTACTTTGATGTTAAACAGTCTTAGTAGGCTTGAATGAGATAGGTAATTTAACAATTGCTCAATGATTTGTGTAATTAAGATCTACGATTTATTTTAGTCTGCTCATATTTGACGACATTTCGTGTAGAGTTCCAACCTTGGAGAAGAAGAAGTATTTCGAATGTTGGGCCTCAACCTAGATGTTTGGAGTGAGAAGCTCACCACATGATACTAATAAACACTGCCCAACTCTAAGTACATCATTCTGTCAGGGCCGTAATTAACAAGTTATAAATTTACTCCTGATTTAAGCATAACAGGAACATATTTAATGACGAATTTGTAATGGTGAAATATTTTCCTGTGATCTGGTGACGTCAGTCATTGCTTTCATTCATGTTCTTAGTAATTATGCTAATACTTCAGTTATTTTAACTTCCATCAACTTATTAGTAAAAAATAAATTAAATTAAGAAATGTTCCTCCACACCAACCACTTTTTATCCCTCTTCTTTGAACTTTCTTCTGTACTCAGTCTCTTCAACATCTTGTCTCCTCACCCTCATTTGCCCATAGGTGTTACTTCTGCTCTTCCTATTCTCCCTTCTCTCCTTCACCAACCTCCAAATGCTACACGATTTACTCAGCAATTACTTTCGTCAGCCCTTTTGTTAATTCTTCTGTAGCTTTCATTCCAAAGTCTCCTCTTCGTTGCTCACACAGTCTTGCCGTCACTGCTACTTTTTTCTAATTTCCACCAACTCTATCTGCTCCCAGCTTTATTTGCCCCACCCTTCACAATTTCGCAAATCCATTACCATCGTATCCTCGATGAAACAGAATGACTCCAAATAATCATTGAAATTGGCATATCGAGTATTATTACGTAGAGGGCAGTTGACACATTTGCCGTTCGCGTAGTTAATGGATCTCATAGGCAAGTGTTTTCACCAAAGGAACTGCTTATTTATCTTTCTTACTCAAATGTGTCAGGGCTATTGTTCTGCGAAGGCAATCTGCTGTAGTTCCTACCAATTTTTCCTCTCATTTTATTGTTCTTGCGGAAAAATCACTTAAAATTTTTGCAATATCATTACAAAAAATAACAATAAGGGAGAATAAACATTCTAAGCAATAAACAACTGTATCAGCTCCTGATTTTTTGAGAAGAGAAACCAAAATGAAGAGCTGTAGAATGCCTACCTAATTTGATTAGCAGTTGACTGAGAGAAAACAATCGGTAGAAACTACAGTAGATTGCGTTTACAAAACAATAGCCTTGATATATTCGACTAAGAAAGATGAATAAACAGTTCCCTTGGTGAAAGCACTTGCCCGTGAAATCCAATGACCATGTTACTGGCAAATGCGTTAACTGCCTTTTATGTAATAACTCTCAATGTCATTTTTAATGATTATTCAAAGTAATTCCGTTTCATCGACGATAGGTGAGTAATGGATTCAAGACATTGTAAAGGGAAGGGTAGGGGAAGTGGGGAAGCAGGTAGAAATAGTGAAGAAAATCGAAAAAGTAGCGGTGATTATAAGAATGTGTCAATGACGAAAAGGAGACTTTGGAATGCAAGGTACACATGAATTAGCAAAAATTCTGGAAGATATAGTTTTTCCAATTGTGTTCCTTATGCCAATAGCTAACGCCCTGGTACTAAGAATACGCTATCTTCCACTCCTCTTGGCCAGCAATGCAAGGCAAATCATTTTTCTATGCTCTGTCATTGCAGAAACGGTTGATTTTTCCAGGGCAAGCGTTTTAATTACAATGATCGTGTACTATCAATTCCGCATTTCCAAACTTAATGCTAACCGCTGTTAGGCAAGGGACAAGCGATAGCGAGGCAAACGAAGCTTGTAATGTAAACGGCATTGTAAAGTCTTCCAAGATTACACTTGGTCACCATTTGTACGTCATTGTTCACCTTGATGGCAGCCATTTCGGCTGCTTAAGGGGAACCATTTCGGGTGACATATTAACTTTAGAAGAAATATAGCACCAATTTGCATGTCATGATTTTAACAGTGAAATCTAATCATTATTGGTGGGTGTAGTGATGTAATATGATTTCTAATAGAGTTGTAGCATCATTCCCCTCGGTTCCTACTCATCTTGTCACCACCAGCAGTAGATGTTACTATCAACATTCACGTTACTGTTTATCCGCGCCTAGGGAAATTGCATAAAGTCATACCGTTCATGTAGCCTGTCTACGCAACTATGTAGCTCTCAAGAGACTATTAGGACAAACTATTGTGTCCCTCCTACTGTCCACACTCCATCGTAAGGTAGTTTCTACGCTTCAAAACTATGCGATAGTATCTCAACTGATAGACAGCATTTTAACACTGCTGCAGAGCAAGACAAACCTACCTACTTTGGGACAACTTTGTGATCAAAACAGACCTTTCTACTTTGCAATCTCGAACAACCTTGAACCTCTATTGCTAATGGAAAAGAATCCTTATTCCAAATCAGCAAGCAATCTTTCCATTATTTGATCACAACGAACCGATAAGGAAGGTGCAGCAATTTGCCTTGTATCCAACCTCTTGTAATACGCCACATAATCACTAAATATATATGAAAGCTCATGCAATCTAGCTTCACGGAGTGCAGCATTATTTCTGCTGGCATATTTGATGCAGTTCTTCACCTGACCAGATCCCCAGCTCATCTCAACGGTCGATGGCTGCAACTGTGTCCTTTCAAGAGCATTTGAATGATGCAAAGCGTGAGCTCTTTGCATTACGTCATCATGTCTACAACGTTCGATTTGTATCCTTCCAGGCCAAAGGGCACTAGCCCATCATTGTCCACTACTGTTATCATTTAAGTAAGGCTAGAACTCCATAATCAAATTAAGGGAAAACCATCTATCATTTTTACAAAATTATATCAAGCAAGGTTGTTAAGCTAAAAAATAGTGATTAACCACTCTTTCTAATGGTTCTAGTTTGAATTATGCCTTAAAAAGTTGAACAGTTTTGCTATCTACACCATTGCATTGTCTTTTAAAACATTGGGACTTCACGTTAACGTAGGCGAAAGGACAGCCATTATCCCATTGTGGCTTGACGTTTCATGACCTCGAACCACGGAGATGGCCCCACAGCCGAACTCTAGACGCCTTAGTTAAGCCTTGCCGATGGATTTTGTATTGAAGTAAACATTTGGTAAAGGAAAGGCATGCCACTCAATCTGCGTATAACACAGCCTAATTATTGTATTCGATCCTTCACCTCAACAGAAGTCGACGTTGCTGTTATTTTATCCTCTTTAATCGTTTAAGTGCGCTTGGACTGCTGTTCTTATAAACAAGGCCTAAACAGGCAGAATTATGGTGCCATCTTTAACTTTCCAGTTCTTTTCATTGGTATCACTCAAATGAGACAGAGCGACTAACCCGATTGGATCGCGAATGTTTTTCATGAGCTTCAAGATTGTTCCAGTATACATTTAGCTACAAAGGCACGTAAGTATTTTATTTGGTTACCAAACCACACCTGAAGCCACCTTTTGTCTTTGTTGATTAATATGGACCCTACGCCAGTGTATAGCGGCCATCATACAGGCGTATTTATAATTTGGACCCACTCTCGTAAAGAAGGAGGTAGCAAGAACCCAAATGTGCGCTTTGCCGTAACCATCGTTGCCATCTCAATCTTTCAGGTGGAGATTAAGGAAGATAGTACGGAGAATCCGCATTCTGACCCATTCTTATTGACAAATGCAAATCGTATCATGTATTCTTCAACCCCACTTTGAGCAGAGTTATGCAGTGAGCATATTCCCCACGTCTATCAATTGCTTTCTTAATTCGTAAGTTTTCTTACGAAATTTTTCAATTTGTGGCACAGATCAATGGATTTTAGAAACTTGAATAACTGTCCTCTTGAAATCATTTTCTTTTGCATAAACCACTTGTTCCTTCATCATTAATTAAGCCATGGACCGCAAGATTAGGATTTTTGAATGTACATGTGCCAATTTAGGCTCTCTGAGTACCGTCATAAGTAACAAAACTTAAACTAGGTTGATAAATATGTTTTGTTGCCTTCGGTTGCTCAAACATCTAATTCTCTGGGGTACTGATTCGCCCATCATACAACAAGCTCGGTGCAAACCACACCAAAGCGAATGCGTAAAAGCACATGAAGACTAGCTTTAGACCTTAGTCTAAAGTATTATTGCGTTAACACTGTAACGAACGAAGTGTCATGGCATTTCTTTTCGTGTTTACCATTTCCATCTGGAGTCATCGAATTTTTGTACACTTTATCATCAGTCTTGGCGGCTTATTTTTGAATGCGGTCTTTTCTTGCTGCGTCTTTTGTGGGAATCTACGACATTTTCACCATGCTTTATGTCGACAAGTCTGAGATGACTCTCAACAAACATGCTGTTTTACGTTCTGCTGATGCCACGAATTCCAAACATTCTTTCCTTTTACCTACGACTTTTTAATGCTTTTTGTGGTAGATCTTGTTTTGTACCTATTTTAACTTCAAGATGGCGTATTCGAAAGTTCTTTAGACACCATAAGAACCGGGAAGCTGCCCGGTCTTAGTGGGCATTATCTACTTTCTGCGAGCTCTTAAGACCATTTTAAGTGCCTTTTCATCTAAGACAAGATGATTAGCATTTAAATGTTCGTCAAAAAGGCGTCGGTCTTTCGAATGTAACATCGTATAATCTGACAAAACGGAATAGCAAAATAGGCCATGGGATACCTACATTTAACTGATCTTCCTAATATAGATTTCCAAGTAGGACAATCTTTCAGCCTCACTGACAGTATAAAATAGTGGGTGCCTTTAAATACCCACAGAAGTTCTAGTGATAATAGCTCCCATGTGTCTACAGACCCTTAGATCAAGGCCTTTTACCTTCAATGCTAACGCCATTTCCTGCTGTTTTGCAAGTAGATACAACCAAAAAAATACTACATGACTTTAGTTTTTTAGCACACCTAAGATCAAAACCACGAGGAACAGCTTTAGTTCCTGTTTTAGACGTATTGACCTTCCTCAGCCAATTTTGGGAACCACGACAAACGTTTTTGCTTGCATGGGTTCGATCAGGCATTTCGAGTCTTGCTAAAATTATGCTAATACCAGTCATTGATGAGCAAATCCCATTTGATTCTCGGTGCCAAGAAAAGGGCCCTATTCAAAGGTATATCTCCATCACAAATGACGACATGGCCAAAAAATTTTACTGCACCAATCAGATGTTGCAGGTGTGAAAACGAAATGTAAAGAACCCGAATGGTTCATCGTTTCATGCTCTTAGCAGAACAATCGTGGCTTCTAACTGTTAAGTTGAGTGTATTTTCACTTTAAAACATTGTTAACTTCCGCCTTCCTTTCAACCGGTACACATCATTTTAATCACATTTAATAGGGTACGGCAAAGGTTTTTAATTTATAACATGTTTCCCAATTTGATTTTGCGAATGAAATATAGTAAAGCTGGAAAATTTACCTTTAAGGCTCAGTTTAAATAGAGTCATCTTGTACACTTCTTCCATATTTATATTTCAAACCTAGACTATAAAATTAGGAGTAATTTTGTTGTAAAAAGCACAGTTCCGACCCATAATCCCTTGTCAAATTAATCAGAAGTTGCTTCTTCCCTCAGTGCTTCCATGCTTAATATTACCAATTTTTAGGTGTAGCCTTTCTAGGTAATAGAAAGCAGCATCAGTTCCTTGTTTGAATCATCCATCTGGCTATTTAAAGGTCAAAAATGTGTAAAACTGAACAATACCTCTCGGAACGTAAGGCTGAAGGCTCCGTGCGTTGTAGGACATGGTTACTAGGGTCAAGTACTTACTCAAAATTACCCTTTACTTGGTGGCTCTCCTCCTGCATATCTATGTGGAAAATGAGGGGAATCGCTCCTCGTCTGCACAAAGTATTACAGCGCTTCCACCACGAGAACCAACCAATGATCTTTAGACTGCAATTGCTTTGCACCCAAGTTTGACAGCCAATAAGTGGGCCTATTACACTTGGCAGGTAGTCAAATGAAGTAGGCTGTGGGTTGATACATTCAATCCTTCCAAAGAATTCAACTTCATTGCTAGTTGTCTGACTCTGAGCTGCTTACAGAAAGGAAGAAGAGCAAAATGAGCAAAACTTACCATGCTTGATAGCTTGTAAATCTGATTCTGCCTGTGGCAGACACCTTACGCGATTGATAACCACATGAGACTTATCTTCGTCCACATCGGTGACTATTGTCAGGAAGGTCTCTCCAAAGTGTAAGTACTACAATGTAGTCCTTTATTACTCTGTTGATTGTCCAAAGCTGCAAATTACGTAGAGCATTTTCTTCCAGTCACGAAATCTCTTGCAATTTGGTTACCTCTGAAGTAGTACATTTACTAAAATTTGAATTGATACCCTAAAGTGAGATTCGATTTGACAGAGAGTTGTAAAGGCATGATCACCTACAATAGTGAGTTAGGGATGCATTAGACCTCCTCTTCTTTTTTTACCCGCCCACAAGTTTTCCTTTTTTAAAGTGGTTAGATAGTAGCAGACAATATTGTTTAAAGATTAAAATGACTTTACGAGTGAATACACATTCTTTTTAATTAAAATCAAAACAGGCCACTTTGGGAATCTCTGAGCACAGACTCTTAAATTTTTACACGTTTGTAAAACAAAGTTATCAAGGACTCGATTGGGCAAAGGTGTAAGCTGTAGTAACTGACCTCGATAATAGGGCACGTTTACTGTTTATCTGGCACCATCAAAAGCCGTGTAGCTTATTTATCTGAAAAATTGCTCAATAATTGCAAACAATAATATTTCTTTTTTCTACTTAGCTCTTCTGGTGCATCATTCATTTCTCATTGCATTTATTATCTGTTGCCTTTGATACTTTAGAAGGTAACAAAATTTTCACCGTATGTGCGGTACCCCGACTTTTTGGCATTCTTAGTCGGTCACTGCTGGATGGCAGAAAATATGTTACTAGCGTACAGAAGGGCTGTGGCTACTAGTATGGCTCAGAGACCACGCTGTATGTCAGGGGGAAAATCTGTGAAGAACCAAATGTCTGTGTAATCAATTGTAGATTGTAAGTTTATTGTGCTCATCGACCTTAGCTGATGTCGTTAGAGCTGAATGAAGTTGTCTTCTTTTAAGGCAAAATTATTATAAAAAGGAACCGCAATTTGAGAGGATGTCACGTGGCCTTGGAAAACTCGGAGGGATTGACATTAGGCAACCTTTGAGTATGATGATAGGTAAAATAGCGAAAGCAGCTGAATTTTTTCTTACTTTGTCCGCATGATTAATGTTGTTTCCTACACATGATTTTGGATAACTTATTTGCTCATCTTGCATCATTCCCTAAGATACTTTGAAATAAACTCTCACTACTTAATTCCCAGCAAGTATTTTAATTTCCTATGTGTGACGTAAGCTGATGGTTAATAAATGGAAAAGTATTCGTTGTCATAATTATGCACTTTAAGGACAGGTTTGCTAGCATTCGCATGTTTGGTCATTATCTCGGTGTCGCTGACATCAGGCTTATGTCTGTTGCCCCTACTGTAACTGTACGTTAATTCTAGAGCTTCTTTTTTAGTGTTTCATCGCACCGCATTCTCAAGGATGACTTGATAACAATAGATAAAGAATCAGTTTAAGGTGCTCAGTCTTTCGGCTTCCATGTACAAATGCTAAATCTAAGCCTAACAAAATGCAAACGTCGCATTCAGACATTTAACCACCATTTGTTCGGTGATAAGAACCTAAAGATGCCTGTGTGTGAAATACATTTACTTTAACTTCGTATCTTAAAAACTCTGATTCTTGCATTTTAGTAATATTTAAAAATATTCAGAAAGTAAGAGTAATTAAATGCAGAGTGATAGTAGTAGATATTATCGTCCTCAGTAAAACATGTGCAATAGATGTCAAATAGACGAGGCTTTAACGTCATATAAAGTAGCTTTGGCTTAATGGTCAAGGGAAAACTACTTCAAACAATCAGTTAACGACAAGTGACTTTCTCATCCTGTTCAATAAATGATTACAAAAAAATTTGCAATCAGCTTCAAATACACTTCTACATGACTACCACAAATTCCACCGCTTAAGCGCTGGATAACTTCAGCGCTTCGTAGACTGTGTTTGTGTAACCACATCCTTCCAACTTCCTCTTCTTCCTTTTCTTCTCATTCCAGTCAAGCCCGTCGCTACTTTATATACGATAATTTTAAAGACGAGACAACGCCTTTTATCGTGCCTCTTATGCATTGCAAATGTTATATTGGTGGTCGAATCATGGGTTACCTCTCATACGTTTCTGTTCTCTTTCCTACACTGACCTGGCTAAATACTTGCACACATCTAAACTTTTTACGTCTCATCTCAATTCTCGTCAGTTTTACTTCGAGAATAACAATGCGTAACTAAACTGCTATGTAGAAGGAGTAAACTCTTAAAACCTTTTGCATTAAAAAGCAATTTTAATTAATTCGGAAATGCTTTACTTGTCACCCACAACCCTCCCTAGTCTGGACGAGAGTTGATTTTATCCATACGGCTCTACACATCACACGATTGAAGAGAAGTTTAATTAGTCAACTTTCAGGACCACATTCTTTTCCCTTTCTTAGCATTTCTTTTTACATAAACGCAATTAGGTAAGCTGGCGTTATGTTACAGGTGAGTACAGATTGCGTATTTTACTTTAATTTGATTGAGATGCAGAAAAAAACACTAGATTTAAAATGTGGCATGCTCAGACTAAGGGTATCACGACATAATAAACCAAAATAGCAAAGTAGTACTGGAGTCGTGTTGTAAAAGGAGATGACAATCATAAGTGGGGATGTGGTGATCAGATGCAAAAACATCTGGCACGGAGGACGGACGAGTGGTGGAGGTAACAGTTATGACGTCACATCTTCGTGCTGGCACTTGGACGGCATGCCAGGTGGGAGAGGCGCTGGGAGCGAAAACACGTGCGAAGTCATGACTTGACCCCCCATGTGTGTTGACCCTGTCGGAAAATGAAACGGTCACGCACATCAACGGTTTGGTCAGGGTAACTTTTTGCCACAGCTGTGGACTTGGTTTAAGTGAGTTAGGGTGGGGAGTTTCACGTCACAATGTTATACCTCCAGTAGTATTTTGAATTTGTTTATTAGAATTGTAGTTTTTGGAGCTTTGATGCAAACTGAATGTTCTCGATACACAGGAAAAGGTGTTCATCAGAGACATTAAACAGAAACAGCCTGCCCCAAACGAAGTGTGCAGACGGATAAGAGGAGCAGCGGCCTAAATTCCGGTTAGTGCACAGTGGTAATTTTCAAAGGAGGATCAGATACTTACTCCGACAAACCTCAAAAAATCGGGTGTGTTTTAATTTGCATGGACTACTGTGTGTTAATGATACTGATAGAGACTTTCCGGTATCAGAGGAAGCTTCACAATCTAACAAAGCAGGTGGACAACTCCAGTACAGTGATGAAGTGGTAATAGGCGCCATGGATTTTGATTTCTCTGGATCGAAATAGCCAGATCCATGACTCCCTCAATTGATTTAACCTTCATATGCTACTATGGTGAGAATTGTGGAGTAATTATTTGACTTAGGGAAGTGTACTTCGAAAAAAAACAGAGATGGACGCGCACGACTGCATTAAAATGGGTCTGACACCTTTTAAATGAAAAATATGGTGAGATCGCATTCGGAATGTTTTCATGAAATAATAGTCCCTGTGTTGTGTCTACGTTATCTAGTTATGATGGCGGTGACTTTAGCTAACAGAAGGCGGCAGATATCAAGATGGATTTTGGATATCAAAACACCATGTCCATATTTAGTGGACTCTGAAGGGGCTGAAATGGAAATGATTTGAAGGTTTGGTAAAGTACTATGCAAAGTATGTGCTGATGTAGGCCTTGAAGTTTTAGGTGCATTCGCGTTGGGCAGGTAGATTAGGTCTGTAAAAACAAACCTATTTGCTCATTTTGCCGCATGGAAGATAACTTTGTGCTTCAATGTTTTACGCTGAGGAGCGTTGTGTTTAAATGACGAAGCTCAAAGTGATGCCCCTTTTATTTTATTTTGGGCGATATGAGCTATAGCATGGAAGAATTGACTGGTGATTGGCCGCTCTGTCGTCTGAATAAAGGTCAACCTGCCGTCGTGTATCCATACCTCTTCATGGTCGGACCCTGTTCACGGCATCTCCCATTCATACAAAGTGAGTTGGCTGTATTTACTCACTCGCGTGCTGTGATTAGTTTTAAACTTCGTTGCAATTAAATGCATCTGCAAAGGAAATTTCTTTCAAGAAGTGTAGTCCAGTTGGCTAAATATTAATTTGCCGATCCCCGCTTTGGTCTGATATGTTTTGGAAGCTTGAGGGCAATTCTTTTATACGTAGTTCAAATACTCGGCTTCGAATTGTGCTAACTGGGTTGGATTAAACAAAGATAACCCTAGGAGCAGCCAACTGCGATGAATTGTTTACACCCCAGCCTAACCTGAGAAACCATCAGCGTGCCAGTTAACATCTGTGGCTTCCCCCTTTTGGGTAGCCACATACCGTTGCCTCACACCTGGATACGACTTGACATTCACTCGTGTCACGGATAGAGAAGCTGAAGTAAGGACATATTTAGTCTTGATGTTACGTTCAATTCCCTTGTGAAGGCGCCAAAGACATAACTACAGTAGTGAAACAGACGGCAAAAAAGCCTTTCTACTAAGGCAAATATTAATCAAAGCATCCTTCCCCTCTGACGCCATCTCGTCAGAAATGTCACTCACTTAACGAGTTTGTGGCATTGTAAAACAAAAATCTATTTGACATGCTTTATTTCAAGTGCTAAACAGTCAAAATAAGGTCTTAGATATGAAGTTGACCTCTCCTAAATGTCTACTAGTAGATCAGATTATCGTGACGATGCAATAAAAGTTGCAAGGATGTGAATTCATCTAATGTAACGGTATCAAAACTACCAAGTGAATGCAATGAAATTTTAAAATCAGCTGTAAAACCCATTCTAAAGGTGGTAGCCTGTATCAAGAATAAGGTATTAGACTTGAAAACTAGAAGGGTTGGACTTACAACTTGATAGATTTGTTGTTTGAGGATTTGGAGAAAATGGTAAGGATAAGGCATGAAGTCACTCTCAAATGGCGATCGCAATTCTATTCTCACTTCAGTCGCTACCTCTGGATCTAAAAGTAGATAGATTTCTAGTAAATTACTCATTTTCCACAATCATCGTCGTTTTTTTCTTATGCTCTGGTCTATACGGTGAGTAAATGTTGATACCACATTGACCATCTAGTACATTCAAAGTCACAGTCACATTTTACAATCTTGAATCACGCCAGAGGAATTGTAGCAATCTCCACATGTTCTAGCTCCGAGTTAAAACACAAGCAACTTTGATCCCATAAAATTATTCATTCGCATCAGCCAGTTTAACGTTCTGAAAGGTTATCTGATGTCAAATCATCAGGTGGCCGACACGCAAATGACAGATAACACTCTTCTTATTTAAAAAGTAGAAAGATTGTGCAAAAGCTGCATATATTTAAGCCAGACATTCACTATGAAGTAGACGAGTGGGAAACAGATACTTTAAAAATATATAACGAAATCTTTGAGTCGGTTGAGTCCAAAATTTGGCACAAAAGTAACTCCAGCTCTTCATCTTAAAAGATTGAGTCGATGATGTTGAGGTCCTATGCTCTGTTCACAGTAGACGTGGTGGGGGCATCATTCGTAACGGTGGCTGCAGCAGTAGTGGAAAATGGGCACTTTTCCATGTGTCGAATGAGCAAACTGCGGCGCGTGAATGATCGGAGACAGTGAGGACAGCGACAGCGCTTCTCAGCCATATGTGTCTGCATGTGCATCCGCATGTTCGACCGATCGGCAAAGCCACGTCTGCAGACGGGACAGATGAAGGGCTTTTCGCCTGTGTGCGTGCGCTCGTGACCGTCAAGGAGCCACTTGCGTGAGAACGCCTTATCACAGAAGTGGCATCTCCACTGGTGTGAATGACTTCGCTTATGCATTCGCAGACAGGCAGAGCTGTTGTACATCTTTCCACACTCCTGGCATTTCCATTTCGGTAGCTCTTCCTCATCCACTCCTATATCTTTCACCTCACTAGTACTTGTGATACAGCTGACGCTGTCATTCGTCTCACCATTGGTAGTGTGTTCTACGACTTTGATACAAGAAAAATTTGAAGCATTATCAGGAGGATTGACAATACTTGTGTTTGTGATTGGGCTTAGCATATTAAAAGAGGTTGCTGACAGCAAGTAATTGCACCAAGAAAGGTAATTGGAGGTTTCCAGATAGATTCCACCAGGCTGCAGCGGCAGAGAGTAAGGCTGGATTTGGGTAGGTAGTATTGTACCGTAATTGATGGGTGGGCTACATAGCAGGGGTAACGTTTCCATTCGGTTAACTGAAGAACCGCAAGATGTGGTCAAAGACTGGACGGAGGGAAGAGTGGACCAATCTGTCACGAGGAATTTTTCACTACATCCACACTCAAGTTGTAATATTGACGATGCGTCAAAACGATCTTTTGAATTAGTGGATGAAATGCTGGAAGAATTCACTGCTGCAGCAGACGATGATGATGAGAGTATAGAAGCCATGTCAAAGGACTTGGAGTGTCTCGATCCGCAATTATATATAGTTTCATCCTTAGTGTTTGAACTGGATGGCTTTGGAAATACCTGTGTTGTAGGTGACAGCTTCAGTATGTGTGCTATGGAAAAGTCTGAGAGAGGGAATAAATTTTAATATTATTAATGCAAGAAATATGCTCTTGATCGACACGAAAGCAGCATAAATGTCAGTTAAGTGCAAATGAAATACATCTCACCGTATTTCATGGTTAAAGGGACCTCAGACATCAGCTGTGAATCATTAACTGACCTTTTATAATGCATACCCTAATCTCATTGGCTTAGGCTCCTACGACTCATTGGTCAATAGTGAGTAAAAGAGATTAGCGAACACGAGGAATGGTAAAGATCGAGAGGTGCTGCTTTTTTAATAAGGGAACCTTTTCACATTCCCTTGTGATTTAAGCGATTCCGATTCATATTCTATTGATACTTCGGCCTAGATATTCCAGATTTAATTGTCGTCACAGGAAATTCCACTTATACATTTGGCTTATTTTTTAGGTCTTTACACTAAAGAGACTGGATAATATGTTTCATTTACTTTCTTGCTTTATCAACTATAGCCTTTGCAGAGTAACACCATAGTCGAATGTTCGCCTCTAAATTGCGTGGAATCGCAGACTTAGGTGATTACGATGATAGAGACAAGGCAGTAGTCATGCCTTGAGGTGAATCTCAATGAAGTGAAACCTCTATTCTAGCACTCATCTTGTGCTTAAAAGAAAATCAAAAATTGCGCCATCTTAAGAGGTTTAGGAGCATCCGCGGTTGAGAGGTGTTGCATAGTGTACATTCAGGATAAGATTTTGAGTTAGCGGTGTCTTTTTTCTAGGCCTGACTAATCAGGCCTGCGGTTAGAAATCTCAGCTCTTCGTTGACAACATTGCCATTGCTTCTAACTTTGGCAGGAGTCCATCCATTCTTAATTGCAGCTGTTGGCAAATTCTTCCGATAGCAGTGATGGCAGCGGTGATGGGGGAAGAGGCGAAAGTTGGAGCATAGATGGAGAAGGAGAGAGAGAGAAAGAAGTAGGTGGAGTTTAGTTTGTGAACTTATCGAAACAGTGCTCAGTTGGTTGCATTCTGCAGCACTCAAATTCTCCATCTCTCTTGACTTCGTCTTACTCGCTGCCACATCGGCCACGCGGATTATAAAGATCGTTTTGCTGCTCAATTCTGTTTCCTGATCCCGTCTTCTGTTACAGCTTCAGAGATTCGGGCCCTGTAGTGACACAAGATCTAATGTAACAGCACAGAAATAAACGCACTAATTTGATGCGGTGACTTAAATGGAAAGATTTATTACAGCTGTAATTGTTCTAATCGCAGCAGTGAATAGTTTTTCTATCCTCGCTAATGTCTAGTAAAAATGCTTCCCAGGAATATGAGAGAATCCATCAATCTGAATAGCACTCCTGTAACCAGGTTTCCATTCTTAATCCCACGTACAAGTTAATAGTCTCATTGGCGGCTTTCCGTCTTAAGCTATAATCCGTGCTATAGAAAGGCTAGGACATCGTCGGCTTTCCCGTTGTTGAATTTATTTCCTCACCTTTAAGGGTTGGTTGCTTGATTAGGCTCAGGTTACCATGACAATGCAGCATACCTTGTCCATCGGTTGGTGCACTGAGTAGCGTGGCTCGCCTGTGTGACACCACGGGCCAATCAGAAAGAGCTTTTTGCCCGATGTGTCGCGCTAAATGATACGATTGGCTAAGAGGTTAATATTAGCATCAGTAGCTTGATTGGATGGCAAGGCCTCAGTAGCAGCATAGCGGGTGCATAATCATAGTTGCAAGTAAAACAAATCCAGGCGATTTGGGATCTTTAATCGTGTTTGCCACTGATTATCTTTTTGCAATTATATTCAACAAGTATTTTAATGTGTGGGCAAATCATGCATGCTAAATGCTTTTTTGTTAAATGAAAATGTATAAATGCTGACTAGTAAAGTGAAAATCATATTCGATTAACCCAAAGTCACTTCAAGAACCTGTCAAATGCTATGTTCTTTAGTGTATACTCACCACAGGCGCAAACTCTTAAAAAAATTGTGTATAAAACCATCCCCTCAGTATTCAGTGTTCCAATATTTGATCACAATGAGAATTTGTCGACTAGAGTAGTTGCACTAAAAAGGAGAAGTGAATCGTAGAAACAGGTGGGCTCTTCAGATATTGCCAGTTGCCGTTCATTTTAGATTAAATCTGAAGCGCTTTCCTCCCACCGTGTAGCCGCACACAGTTATGATGTTACTTGTGCTTTGGGATCAGCGTAACTAGCGAAACCCAGAAAAAGGGAGAGGCGCATTTATGTCAGCCACGAACATTGAAGAAGAACATAAAATCCTTTAACACAGGCAAATATGTACTTTAACTCAAAAATTTCGCCTTAATACGTAATTACAGCTGTTGTAAATGTACTTTGGTAAAGGAATACGAAATGTGGAAAATGAGGAGATTGATCCCTTTCGCATCAACTGGGCCCTTTTTACGATGGTTTGATATTATCACCGTTTGATTAAGACCAAAAATACGTGTTTCCTAAACAATGGTGAGGAAAGGACATTGTGCTAACAATTAGCCAGTGCAGTCATGATTGATTACGAAAAGCGACTACCTAGTTTTTGGTTTCCCTGCTCTTTGACACAATCGTAGCCTCCAGCTAGTAGGCATTCTAATCAGATGATTTGGGATCATTTTACGCTATCTCAATCAAAGTAGCAACAATATGGTACTTTGGCATGCGTTATCTAAAAATAAAATTCTTATTCTTTAGTATACTTTTCCTAGTGATTTAAGAAGGTAATTTAACCACTGCTCAAAAGGTGGCAATGCCCAACACTGGTCGTGAAACGCCTGTAGAACCCAAGGGCTCAATCTAATCAGTTCTTATCTTTCGTAATGTTTCATTAATGTGGATTTATTCCAATGGCTTCGACGATTCGAAATGATTGTTTATTCTAAGGTATATGCTGACAGATTCGCAGGTCAAATAAAATATTTTGTCATGTGTTTGAGAATGCCTGTAGGGAAAGTTGCAAATTACGAAAGTAGCTGATTGACATGGAGAATATGCTTGGTATTGAGCGTAGTAATGTGTGGTGGGTGAATGGGTGTTCAAATAAGTTAACAGACCTGAACGCCAGCCCTGTGTTTGGCTGGCCACAATCACCATTCAGCAGTTGAACGGCAGCGTTGTTTACAGCTAAACACGTATTTACGTTCATGCTACCTCCTGCTCCACAAAAGTGCATTCAAACTGTCAATGTGCTTGTTTGATGGCTATCTGTGAAGACACAAGATAGCATAGCAAGTAGCTGCAACGTCAAAACCAATGCACGGACCTACGTGTCTAGATGACCATATGCACCAATCAAATGCAAGCTAAACTCACTTTCTGTTTGTCCACTATTTAATTGAGCTAGTGTTTTTGTCTTGCCTGATTGTAATAAAAAACCAAAATAATGTTTTAAAATTGTGAAACATGAGTTTTTTGATATAGCCATAGCATCCCAAAAGTCATTAATGTTATCTACTTTCTTCATCCTAGGGAAGCATGATCATGTCCCAGCTGATTACTCACTGCGTCTTCACACTCATTCAATGGCGAGTTGCAACCTCCATAGAAATGCATTTAGGAAGGGATTTAAAAGAATCTCAGTGCCCATTACCAAAAATGTCTACAGTAATTGGTGCTTAGCTTAGGCGGTGAAAGCTAATAATAGCTGTATCTGGTGCATAGAACAATGCCTTAAGTGATGCAAATTTCTAACGGTTCAGCTAAACTGTGAGGTGTTTATTTCAACAGCGTAACTATGCATATCTGCAACTACAATTTGTGCTTTTCTGAGATTGGCGTAGCTAACGATGCTTAATAAAAGTGCCAGATACATTTGGAATAACCACGTACGTCAAAAGTAGAAGGTAACATCGCTAAACTCAAGCACACACCAAATGATATGCTTTGCCTTATGTTTCTGACAAGACATCGTAAAAACCAATGTCCTAGATACATTTTATGAAAGCGGAATGGGTGATGCAGATTAAAGAGTAGAGTGCAACCCACTGAATTGAGTATAGTGGGTCAAGCAATTTGGTTTCCAGGCTTTGTCATCCATAGCACTATCTTGTTACCGCTATAGTGGGTGCAGCATTGAATAAGACCGTGTCATCTGATTAGAGCCACAGATCATCCTGACAGCCGGATTTTGTGAATGTGTCAGTATGTAAGTATGGAGTGATCTATATTTCTTTGTCGTATGTACATTTTCGGATTGCAGTGTTAAATGTTGCAATTCAGTCTTCTGGAAGGAGATCTAAGGCATTTGAGCATAGAAACAGCGCTTTGATCCGTTCACGTCAGAAAATACTCTCTATATCAGTCAATAAGCAAATGCTATTGTAAATAAATCAAATCTACGCCAAACGGCCTACTAATTAAGCATGGATTAATAATATCTGAAATCCTTCAGAAAAAAACAAGTAACCATCTGCAGTCAGTTACCCAATTTCCACTAAATGGGATTGCATTTCACAGAGCAGTCTTCAAACTAGTCCATAAAAGGTGTCACATTTTTCAGAATCGAAAATCTCGTTGAAATGATGACCCCCAACACACACACCTGGGGTATCACGCAAACAATTGAAAGGGAATCACTTGCTTTCATTTTTGTGGGTAGAGTTAGATAGAACATGAAAGTTGGTAGGATTACTAAGCGAAAGGTGCATAAATTTGTCTGTGATACCATTTGTACCTGTGATATCCTATCACTAAAGATTGGTTAAAGACCCTCATTAATGGGAATGAGGAGCTGCCGGTAGTGATCCTCCTGTTTCAACACAAGACACCTTTCACTAAAAGGCTATATTTTTGTAAGCAAAAGTCACTCTGCTTCCCATTTTGGCCATTTGCTCAGTTTCTTGCCCTTGGAACAATCATTTCTCATTACTAATAAGATGAGGGTCCTTAACTAAATTTGTGTCCTCAAGACCGATAAAGTACACTTTCTTGCCATTTTCAAGAGGCAAATATATCCATCAAAAAAGACTTTAACAATTAATAAATATATTTGGAGATGTAGCGAGACGAATTTCCTAATAACCCACCTTTTATTATGCTCCTAACCAACTATTATAGCCTTTATTTTCTTACGGTAAAAGATTGCAAGGTGAGATTTTCGAATATGGAAAAAGTGACACCCTTCTATGGGTGACCTAATGACTGGTCCGTAGGACTCATTCCCACCTAATGGAAATAAAGTAACTGATATCTGACTCCTGACAGTTTGTTCTGGTGAACTTCAGATGTTAATATTTTATGACCAAATAATTAGAAGTAGAATTGGTGCTTCAATTTCCTACTTTATTACCAAAATTTGTTTATTAAGGCAGGCTACAGACAGATATGTTTATGGATTGTATCAGTTTATTTGAGTAAATATGGTACAGGCTAACTTAAGCTCTATCGGTAAAAATGGAAAGGAAGCTTGTAAATAAGCTTTTTATGGGCACTTTTCATGTACTTCGCAAAGTGCTCAGTTTTTGTATTCGCCACTTGCCACTCTGATCGTGTTAGGTAGACATCTTGACTTCTGCTTTGAAGTAGTTTATGGACTTGAACTTCATCTGATATGCAGAATTTCGATGACATCCCTTGATTAATTCAGTGTTTGTTCCGTAAAGTCCGTTTCTGTGGGGGTACAATCAAATGTCAAAGGACGTCACATTCCGTGGTGTATTTGCCTTACACTAGTCGCTGTTACGCGGTGATTTCGTTCCAAATATGCGAAGTGATAATAATAACCAATTAAAGTTAGACATTTTTGAGTATTTTTAGGCCTATTCCCCTAGAAAATGCACTCGATGCAACAGAATGTTTTGACTGCAAAAGATGTGACCATTGTCTTTTGCAATACTGGCAAGCTAAGAAAGAAGTTGATTAGAGCACATACAGTGGAATAAATTTGGTGCTTCGGGTGCTTCCGGAAGATGTCACGTATGCTCGCGCGGTACTGTATCTGTTTAGTCCGATCTCAAAACTCGTAACTCGAGATTTCTGGTTTGTTATGGAGTGATCAGTAAATGCTTTATCATTGCAAGTCCACTTAATGACCTATATGATGATCAATGAATGGGAACTCGGCAGTTTTATTCGCAGAATGCGTTGTCAAATTTTTTAGTTAGCGAGATGATTAGCATGGGCAAACTACTATATTATGATTGGCATGTGAATTTCCTGATTTTAAGTTCGTCCTGTGAATGATGTGGTGGTGTCATCTTGTGCTTGTATGAGCAGAATGACAGCCAATGTTGTGTTATCTATACCATGTGGTGTAGTTTTGCTCCTTTTGAGCACAGTGTGTCATTGTATGTTGATTTACTTGAATTTGGTCTATATAATCATAAATAAGTGGAAGTTGGCAGTATAATAGTAATAATATCGAAGGCACAGAAACGCGTTTCACTGCATCTAGCATAATTTCTTACCGTGTTGCTTCACCTTATGGGTGGAAATCGGTATCAAAATATCCGCTAAGTTTATTATGACAAGCAACACGTAGCTCACTGGTGTGACCATTATCAAACTATGAGTTGTAATACTGCCCTACCTACATCTCAACAAGATGTTTCAACATTAAAAACAGCTCGCTTATCCAAATATTTCATTTTTGTACCTTATCTTAAAGATCTGAATGAGATATTTCATGTGTAGATTCACCACTACTTCTGCACAATAGGGAGTCTATCCTTCTGTTTTCAGAAGAGATTCGCTGACATCGTGCAAACTGACACAAATCATTTGGCAGAAATGTATGTAGTGGATGAAGAGCAGGGAGGTTGGAAGTAACATTTGACCCATATCACATTTCTTAGGCGAAATTCGGCAATTGAGAGCAAGGAACGAAGTGGAAGGGGAAAAGAGCAAGCATCATTGAGCACTGAGAAAAGAAGTGGCATACGGGTTAGTGGATGCGAGAGAAGTTGTCTTTATATGTGGTTCTAGGGCGTCTCATCCCATTACATTTGAAGTCGTGTATCTTGTTACAGATGGTGCACTTGGCGCTGGCTTGGATAATTGTACCTGTGGTAATCATGAGAATTCGGATAATGGTGGTAGTGCATCTACTATTACTAATGTGGCATCCATTGTAATAGGGACACTAGAACTACAGCTAGCAAAGATGTTGACATTTGATGATGACATTTTGTTAAGTACTATGTCCTACACAGTTGATGTTGGGATGTCGATGAATGACAAGGTGACAGAGAGTGCAGATAGCTATCAGACCAGTGGGTGTGCGACGTCGTATGGAACCAAAGAAAGGTCTTTCAATATTGCCTCGTCGCTGTGAGAGCGATGGCTCCGGTACCAACAGCCTCAGTGGTGGTTGTATTTGAGGTGAAGTTGCATACTCATCTCCGAGAGATTAGTCACAATCATCTCAACAGTTGAGGAATATCACTAATTTCTATCTTCTGATATCTCCATAGTTCATCGTCTACCATCCTAATTGCTATTTGGACTTATTTAGTCTATCGTACGTCATGGCAGGTCAGTAGCAGAATGTGAAGGTAACAGAATTAGCCTACAGCTTACAGCTCAAGCTGATGTGGAAGAAGAGCATCAATGGCAAACCGTAGCAAAACCCATTACTCTAACCTCAACATTGGGAAGGTATTGCATTCGTACTCCCTGCCTTTTCATCTACCCTCTGTATTATATCAGAATATCTTGACCTTCCTTTATTGTAGTAGCAAAGGAAGTCCCTTAAGTACCTTAAGAAATATGGTGACGGTTTCTTGGCTACACAGACTGTCAGACAAAGTAATGCAATGTCGGAAAGTTAGACATCACACTTCAGCTGAAATTCAATAAATGCAATTATATCTTTTACCCCTAATTAATTAAGCAATGGTAAAGAATACCAGCACCATCATAAATGAAGAGAATTGACAGGAAACAACTAGGAAGGCTTCCTCCAGGTGTTTAGCTATTCTAAGACTTCTGAGCCACATGCTCTAGGCATCTGCCAGATAAAAGTGTGATTTTTTAGCAGTTTATGCTATTTTTCGCATCGAACAGACTACCCCGTGAGTGACCTGCATTTTTTATTTTCGTCCCGTGTGTGCATGTAGGCAGGCAGCTGAGCGAGAAGAAAAGTCCAAAAGCAAAGGCATGGAATCAAAAGGATAGCAATATATAAATTGAGGGACCAAGAACCGAGGAAAATGAAATGGGAAATAGACATGACCACCATTAGCACAAGAGACACCTCTACAGGGACGGAGAAAGAGTCAGTAAGATATGCAGCAGGAAGACGAGAGAATGTCTCCCTGCCTATCAATGAGGCCAAGATATGGCCATTTCGATCCAGGAGAGGAAATTATCCTTAGCACTTATAGATAAAGTTATCTTAATCTTCTAGTGTGTAAGTTCGGCTTTGCATTGATTCAGTCAATAAGGCTATTATAGAGAAACTGAAAAAATAGTTGGTCTGATCCACGGTGCAGCAAACAACCGCTATTCCAATAGAAATGCTCTACTGCTCTGATGTGACAAATAAGCAAACATTCCAACTAGATTGGAGTAGCACTCAGAGAAAATGGAAAATTAGGTATACTTCTCCCATCACCGAAGGATTAGCGTTAATTAAGAGACCAGACACAAGCCATTCATTATCTCTAGTGCTTTCTCGTTGAGGTCTTCAAGTTACTCACATTTGTGAGTTGTTACATCATCGCTTTTAGCCTTATTTATAATATAGTGTGTGAGCTAACAGACCAGGCAATATTCTTGACTCCTTTTGTGTTTCGGTAATGGAATGGTGAATATTCACCTACCACTATTTTTGTAATCAGTTACCAAAAGTGAGCAATTATTGAGGCATGGTGTTGCGGATTTTTCTCAAGCACTATCAAATTACTATATAGTTGAAGGTTTACATCCTCTACCAATTAATGCATTTACTTTGGTTAATCTCCTGCAGATCTGCACAATTCTTCCACTCCAGCGAAGCTGACCCTAAGGCTTCTAGTTCCAGAGGTACCTAAGCTATCACCACTACTCTCACAGCGATGGCTTCCTCCTTCACCTTGAAGTAAGGTGAAATGACAGACGATAGTTCTCTGATTGCGTGTGTTGGCACACACTGACGACCGAGCTGGCGTCATTCGTCAGCTGCAACGAACTCATTATTTAATCCAGTCGTATCATCACCTATATCGTCATCAAAACGCACACATCCATTTTTCATAGTGATTCTTGCGGTGACAGTCGTGGTTGCTGAGCAGTGCATTGGTTGTAACATCCTCACGTTTAATTCAAATTGTATGTTCGCATTCAGTGCTATCGTGCGGACTAGGCGCATGAGCACTGAGATGCGAGAATGGTTAATTACTGTTGCGAAAAGGAGCAATCGTGGAAGGCGAGAGCAACGATTCGTTAAAGCCGCAGTCATTTTCGTCCACATGCTCACTTTGATTCAGTATGCTTGCCAATTCAGTAACATAGCAATCAGTCATAATGACCATCTACTCTTTAAAACAAGGATATACGTGACCCTTTAAAATAATTTAGGACTATTCCTCAAAATGTGATTTAGGACCAAATTACACATACATGGAAGATACCACCCAAATGTGTCCTACATTGATTAAGAGATCAAGTTAGATTGCAAAGTCTGCAACACGATGCTTAGCTTTTGTGTCGTAGGTTGAGGATGGGCCTTTGAGTATTCTTTGACTGACCTGTGATGAGAAGTAGGTTTTACACCTTCCTTTCACCCCATCACATTCCGCGCACTTCAAATGCTCCCCTTCATCTCGAACTCATGCTCGTGCTAATACATTTACTCCTTTTTGTAACGCGGTGTCTATTTGTACACTAAGCATGGCCATGAACTTAAAACGCAAGTTAAAAGATGCCGATCGTGGTACTCTTGCTGATGCTGATATATAAACAGGCTGCGATCCTCAAGACTAATTCCTTTTGCCTGTCGTAGATTAGTGGGTTGTGCCGCAGAAGTGGAGTCTACAACATCACTTAAAAATGGGTGAAATGGAAGCGAATTCACTCATTCCATATTGTAAAAATGGTAAATTAGGGCAAAACAGTAGCCAAAAGGCAGTAATGCAAGGTTGGAAGTCACAGTGCACGATTTTGTGCCTGAACCACTGAAACGAATGAGCAGTGCTGTGGCAGAGAAATAAACCTCGAGTCTTTTAAAGTTTTGAATTTGAGTAAAATGTGAATTTCTGTTGGTCTAGCCTTCCTCAATTCCTGCCTTAGTGCCTTGCCAGCTGAGCCACGAGACTGAGTTTAGTGCAGCAAAATAGGTCTGAGAGGCAGGGGATAACGGTGGCTGTTGTAAGGCTTGCACTGGATTGCAAGAGCTTTTTTTCCTAATATTGTAAAAGAAACTTTTTTGTGGTCACATTGTTGTCATTGTTTGCATTGATAATTTGGATCGGCCAAACTGATGAGGGCATCGCAGCTGATGGTAATGGATTAAGGTTTGCTTGTAAGGTATCCAGATGGACTAGTCGCGTATTGTTGATAAACAGCCTGAATTTCGTGAGGTACTGTTTACAGAGGCACAAATGTACTCTTATTTTGAGGTACAAAATAGCTTTTAATTCATAATAGGACTGAAGACATGATGGTCCGAAATTCACCCCAAGTGACATAAAATGCCTGAAGTAATAAGATAGTATCTAACATCCGGAAAGTGTGATGCAGTCTGTACGTTGAAGGACTGATTTAACACAAACGTATTAGATGAAAAAGGAGAATCACTTATTTAACTCATTTTCTTCCTCCTCAGGCATTGAAACGATTGTGTTAACCGCGGTATCCAAATTGTGCTGTTTTCCAGGTCCTGACCAAAAGCGCTTGATCGTCCACCTTGCATTGCACATTACTTATTAGGATGTGATTGGACGTACAACGAAAAACACAGTCACTGGATCGAAAATCAGCCTAGATTAAGCAGGTATTTATGCCTTCTCTTAGTGTGCCTGCAGTACGTACTCTGAGTGCTTACTGGCTAATGAATGAATCACTTTACACTCCTCGACCCGAAAAGCAGTCGCAAGTGATCAGTGGAAAACAGCGCATCTAGTTGGACAAACCACTTCGACTCTACAACTCTTGGAATAGTCTTCCGTCCCTTGTGTGTTAATCAGGCGGGTTATTTCCCTACATAAGGATCTCTTTTTAACGTTTGCCCTTCACTTTAGTAAGTACGACTGCTGCTTCTTGGCATGACCTTTTTGGTATTGTCCATAAAATGTGGGTTAGAAAAGCTTTTCTATGGAGTGTTGGTATATTGATCCCATTCTCTGATTTTAACAATTCTTTTGATTACCCTTTAAGAACTATAAAGTGGTACAATAATTATTTCAACTATTCTTCCTTGCTGCAATCTAGACCTATGTTATCAACATTAGCGCATATCCCTCCGATGAGAACTTCTCTTGGAACAATTGCGATACCTACGACTGCTGATCAGTGCTGTACATATTGTTACTTTTCCTTCTCTCCCAACTAAGCACTTATAAGTTCTCGAGCGAGGCATCATCAACAGTAGTGTCAAAAAAGCTCATCTTTCTCAGATAAAGGTGACACTTCTGGCAAGGATCTTTGTGATAAGGTTAGGTTAATTAAAAGTAGACTAAATTGTATTAGGTAGACAAAGTACACTTGACATATAAAACTAAACTTTGTTCGATAGGGGCGGGAATAGATTAAAGCAAGGAAAATACCCGAACTATGAGGGACTGGCGGTAGTGATGTGCAACACGTATCGGTGAGGAATCGGGCACACACAATAATGCTATTAAGAATAGGAAAAAAAGGAAAGAAGAAATACATAAAACACCTATGCACACATGCATTGAAATCCAATGAGGCTAATCTTTTTAAGATAAAATCCTAGCAGTCTCTGTGAATCACGAAAAAGGTACAATAATCACGCACTGCAATGGAAGATCGGAGGAAAATAGAATAACAACCCTGACATAGGCTGAAACCACACACACACACCTCTACACCAAGACATGACACTGAGGAGAGCGCAAATGTAACAGTTCCTTTACTTGTGGAATTAGAAATCATTTCCAATACGCGGCGATTATATCTGCTTTCACTAGCGACTGTCCTTTCAGTGAAAATCTTGCGGACATTAATCGGAAAAAGTAGGTGGAATCGGCACTATTGATGATTCGTAGCAGGAAAAGAAAAGGAAAGTTTTTTGCAAAAGTTGACACCCGCAACAAGCACAAACATAAATCTTAACTTATAGGACTCCTAGGATCTGCTGGATATCCATTTCACCCTTATAATGTTCCAACCCTACATTTGGTAGCTTTTTTCCCATTGTACACCCATTCATTACACTGATTGCTCGTTGAGCACTAATTGGATCGTCGTGGCTGACAGTCCTTTGGATAAGGAAAACTCACCTGAATCAAGCATAAACCGTAGGATTTGAAGTCAACATAGGCTAAATATAATACAGGGACATGCCAAAGCATTCGCTTTTCTTTATATTTGGATCATCTCAGACCTTTGCACTGGTAACCCTTCCAAGGGGCGATAATAGTTTGACAAAATCTATAGCATCACAATCTTGAGATAGATAAAAATGATTAGGTTGCAGCCTTCAGGACCAGTTATTACTCGCTCTGATGCATCATGTCTTTGAGGGATGGGTGAAGCCAACACCTCAGCAGGATTTCGAATAGCTGCTACGGCTGAAGATAAACAAAACGCACTTTAGTAGGAACATACTTTGAGAGGGGCAAACCAAAAGAAGGCAGAAGATGTATACTCATTCAAACAATAGTGCGGAGAGTTACGCACATATGCGTGAGCAGCTAAAAGTAAACCACATTGGAGATTGACCAGAAACAAAAGAATGCATTTTACGGATATCGAACTGCTACCTACCTGCGCCGATATAAGCAGTGGTTGGCAATGCACCTTGCATAATCCCAATTGGGATCAACCTGGAGCAGAACTGTTGCTGTTGTTAATTCTGCAGCATAAATTGCAATTAATTGTGTTGAACTAAATCAATGGCCTCGGCTTGTGCAGTGAAAGGGAATTGCAAGGTTCCAAAAGATGCTGTTGGCCGTGGGAAAGCTATGGACTGCACAAACGCGGACCTCGTGAAAGGCCCCATCGCATTGGCCGCGATGTTAATGGACGATCTAGCATTAGCGTTTGTATCTTCATAGTCATTTGGTTACAAGGAGTCAAGAGTTACTTGAGGTGGCGAGAATGTATTAATCGAACAAACTTTCGAATGCATCAGCCAAAAGTGGTGAACAAATATCTTTAACTTGTTGCACGAGCTGCATTTGTGCAGTCGTTGTTGGACTCAGAAATGCCAGATCGGACGAGTGCATTGCCGTCCTCACTCTTGTGCATATATAAAATCTACAATAGCACTTAACCCGACAGCGACTTATTATGGCGTTATACTATTGTAAGAAGTTCTCAGTATCTACTTCTGGAACGAATATGAATATGCTGTTGATATGTACTTAAGGAGGGAATCGGGAGTATGTAGTGACCCTTGCCATTATTCATAATGGTAGTAGCCCCTACAATGGGATTCATTAAGCCATTTGTCGGTGTCACAGGGTCCTTAATTAGATGACTAGGTGTGGCAATTTGCGCCACATCCAGGGAAGATTACGCCTGGTCTTGAACTCGGAAGTGGTGGTGACACATGAGTGTTAACTTAAGGCAAGAATCCGGTTGACCCCAACTTCCTTTCAGAAAGCGCAACTGCTGCCGCATACTACACCATAGCGTCAGATCTCTATTCAAAACAATTGTTATTGACAACTACCATAATTCACAGTTACTGTCACGACCGATTTATTTTCTGGGAAATTTTCAACTGAAGGAGTTGATTGATCAGTTTCTGTTGCTTTCAGAGCGATTTTCGCTGCAACACCTTTGTTCTAAAGAAAACAGTACAAAATTAGAGAAATGGCCTCAGTGTATTAACTATCAACTTGCCGAATCCGTTAAAATGGTTACCTACTAAATAGTTTTTCATTCGTAAAAACACCTAGCAGTTCCCGTTTTCGTTGGTCAATACAAACTTATTCAAAAAATAGGGCCTAAACAAGCCCGCAATATAAACGGCAATGCTGCATCATCCACCAACAACGCGACCGTGGCCATAGATGCCTTTTACGAGGTAATGAGAATTTGACCCATGTTGGTACCAGTCTATTGCCTTTGCAAAGCAAACAGCATCACTTTAAGCTTTACAGTTTGATCCCACTGCAAAAGCCAGAACCATTGTTGTGTCTGCGCAAATCTCACATAGTCTCACGCTGCACCAACAGTTTCCCGACAATTCCAAATTCAACTAGATGGGGTTATGCTAGCAGTACCACCAGCTGCTATACTTTGATTTTTGTTGCTCACTAATTTGCGGTCAGATATCTAGAATACAGCTTAAATCCATTCATTCATTTTTACTTTTCATGGGAAAATATTAAAGTTTGCTTTAAATAGACATCCGCATTCCGTGATTCCTTACACAATCATATGCTCTTAATTTCCTCTCATGATCCCAATAGTCATGCAAAAGAAACTTTAAAAATTATTTCTCATAAGTATAATCTGTAAATAATTTCGGTTCTTCTACTGTACCCAACCAGATCTTTGTCCAAAATTCCCAATGTTTGCCCGTGTTCGAAATCTAAATTTGTAAAATGGTTTTAAACGTCAATAGATGGAAAGCTGAAGCACATCTTTTGACCGTTCCCTTGACTTCACAAATTGAAAACTGAGGATCATGTTGGGCTTAAGGAAGGTGTTAACGAGTGGAATCGTCATCGTTATTAACTTCGTGCGCTCAAATGCAAACACAAGCATGATTGTATGTTATTTAGTCTACTTTGATGTTAAACAGTCTTAGTAGGCTTGAATGAGATAGGTAATTTAACAATTGCTCAATGATTTGTGTAATTAAGATCTACGATTTATTTTAGTCTGCTCATATTTGACGACATTTCGTGTAGAGTTCCAACCTTGGAGAAGAAGAAGTATTTCGAATGTTGGGCCTCAACCTAGATGTTTGGAGTGAGAAGCTCACCACATGATACTAATAAACACTGCCCAACTCTAAGTACATCATTCTGTCAGGGCCGTAATTAACAAGTTATAAATTTACTCCTGATTTAAGCATAACAGGAACATATTTAATGACGAATTTGTAATGGTGAAATATTTTCCTGTGATCTGGTGACGTCAGTCATTGCTTTCATTCATGTTCTTAGTAATTATGCTAATACTTCAGTTATTTTAACTTCCATCAACTTATTAGTAAAAAATAAATTAAATTAAGAAATGTTCCTCCACACCAACCACTTTTTATCCCTCTTCTTTGAACTTTCTTCTGTACTCAGTCTCTTCAACATCTTGTCTCCTCACCCTCATTTGCCCATAGGTGTTACTTCTGCTCTTCCTATTCTCCCTTCTCTCCTTCACCAACCTCCAAATGCTACACGATTTACTCAGCAATTACTTTCGTCAGCCCTTTTGTTAATTCTTCTGTAGCTTTCATTCCAAAGTCTCCTCTTCGTTGCTCACACAGTCTTGCCGTCACTGCTACTTTTTTCTAATTTCCACCAACTCTATCTGCTCCCAGCTTTATTTGCCCCACCCTTCACAATTTCGCAAATCCATTACCATCGTATCCTCGATGAAACAGAATGACTCCAAATAATCATTGAAATTGGCATATCGAGTATTATTACGTAGAGGGCAGTTGACACATTTGCCGTTCGCGTAGTTAATGGATCTCATAGGCAAGTGTTTTCACCAAAGGAACTGCTTATTTATCTTTCTTACTCAAATGTGTCAGGGCTATTGTTCTGCGAAGGCAATCTGCTGTAGTTCCTACCAATTTTTCCTCTCATTTTATTGTTCTTGCGTGAGTCAACTGCTAATCGTATAGGCTAGGCATTTTACGGCTCGCCATTATAGCTTCTCCTCGTTTGTAAAGTATATTCTCCCTTATTTTTATTAGGAGAAATGCTATTATTAAATGTTAAATGATGCCTTAAAGTGGAATTTGATTTGCCAAAGAGCTGCAATAGCATGATTACCTACAGAATTAAGTGAACAATGAAAAGGTCTTCATCTCTTTTTCTCTATTTCCTTAACTATTTTAATTTTATTAACTAATCTGGTGGCAGCTGTCGAAATATTTCAAAGCCTACAGTAGCTTTCCGAGACGGTGCACGTTTGAATGAAGCCTTATCAAATCAAGTCACTAGTGGGTAATCTCAGAGCACAGATTGTTAAATATTTGCACGTCCATTTGATTCGATTGTGCTGAAATGCAAAATTGTGATTACCAACATTAATAATAAGGCGTATTTATTATTTATCAAGACCCACCAAAAACCGTGCAGTTAATTCACTGAAAATTAAGTAAATATAGCAAAGAATGGTATTCTTCTTTTCCACTTAGCTTTTCTGATGCATCAGTCAATTCACCTTGCACTTGTTATCTGTCGCAATCGCCAGAAGATGCCATTAATAATTTGGAAGTAAACCATTTCTTTACTTGTGGTGCTACGCATGTACACGGAATCCTTAAGAGGTCAGAGTAGTATGACAGAAAATATGTGACTAACGGACAGAAGAGCTGAGGCTGGTGGTGTGGCACAAAGGCCATGCCAATTGCAAAGTGTGGGTTTATTGCAACCATCGAACTCTGCTGATGTTGTTTGAGCTGAGAGAAGTTGTCATCGTGTAAAGTGGAGTTCTTGTTAGGGGGACATGCATGATTTAGAAGCACTTGAGTTGATTGGCCTCAGGCAAACTTTGAGCACAATGATATGTGGAATAGCCATCACAGCTGAAATTTAGCTCCATATATCAGCATAAATAAAGCCATTTCTTACACATGGTTGAGACTAAAGCATGCGTGCTGCATACGTCATTAGCCAAGGTGTTTTGAAGTAAAATATGGTTAATTTATAATTGGCCAGTATTTCAGGCACCAATGTGAAACGTATGCAGATCGTGGAGGGGCCTGCTTTGGAGATTCCTCTGAATCGAAAGAAGCATACTTACTCTTTGCATTTGCTACAAAAATATTTGATAGGCCAATCGAATATTTTTCATGGGCAGACCTTTTAGCATCTGCTGATCTAGGTATGGTTTCGGAGTCATCGACAGTTGACCCACATCTTTTGCTTACCTATCCACCGGCTCCCCTTGGCAGAAATTCTTTCGTGCTGGTTCATCGTTTCACATCCATTGGGATGACTTTAGTCAAAATGATAAACGAATTAAGCCCAAATGCTATGAACACTTGGATTTGATGTGCCAAGACCGCGTCTAAGCGCTACAGAGGGTGAAGATTTCTGTGCATGTGAGATGAAATTATTCTGCTTACTGCCAAAAAATCTCATATTTTATCTTCTTGAGTAAATTGTAAATATAGAGAAAGAGGGGTCAAATAAAAGGGCAGAGATTTCCTAGTGTGCATTAAACTTTATAGTACATATTGGGCAATAAGTGTACTGGCAACAAGGCGTTTACCTAGTGTTGGCCAGCTTTGACTTTGTGATTAAGTGGAATGCAATAGTTAACAATCCGTAGATGGCAACTAATCTTCATTTTCTGCCCAAGAAGTGCCTGCAAACAAAATTTGGAACTACTGTATGAGCTCCGTTATGCGTCAGCGATTCGCAGACAGCAGTACGGTAACTGCAACATTTAATCTTTCTCATCTCGTTCAACTCATATCCGTCATCGCGTTATGTGTTTTAATATGAGAAATAAGCATTCGTATTCTACCATGGCCTTTTTTGCAAGGTTTAATTTACGTCTGTTGCCCTTTTGTGGCTTATCTCTCACATTTCTTCCCACTTTCTAAGCTGACCTGGCTAAACATTTGTGCATAATAAGACTTCCTTGACGTCTCGTCTCAATTTCTAACCATGCCAGATTTTAATTACTTCGTTGTTTGTCATTTTTTACTGGAACACAAGTCGGCGAACACAAACGCATCCAAAATGAGATGATAAATTTTGCAGATGTGTATTAACTTTAGACCAGACTTTGTTTCACGGAGATGCAGGAAAGTAACACTGGATTTGAGGCGGTGTTTGCACAGGTCAAGTGTACCACGGCATAATAAACCAGAACAGCAAAAAGTGTTGTTCGGACGATGAATGGGAATGGGAGTCAGATGCGTAAACATCTGACACAGGGAACCAACCAGTGAAGGAGGTAACAGTTGTGACGTCGCCACTCCCAACCATCAGTATGTCAGCACCCGTGGGTGGAAGGGGTGTTGGGAGTGAAAACACGTGCGAAGTCACGACTTGGCCTCATGCGTGTCGACCTTGGAGGGGGATGAGATGTTCACGCACATCAACGGTTTGGTCGGGATAGCATTTTGTCGCAGCTAAACTAAAAAGTGGCAAGATCATACTTAGACTGACTTCATAAGGTGAGGAGCAGCTTAAAATGCCATTGTCTCTAGAGAGTGGATGGCTAGAGATATCAAGACAGCTTATGGGTATGAGGATATCATTTTTAGATTTAATGCACTTTAGGGACGCTAGATCAAAATCGAATTAAAGAAGGTTAAAATGCCACTTAGTATGTGCTGGGATGCAATTTTTGAAAGTTTACTAGACACACGGTGGGTAGGTGGTTCTGACCCGCGAAAACAAAGCGGCTTGCTTATCTTGCCCCACTGCAGACGCAGTCACGTGGTCAATTCGTTTGCTCTGACAAGCATTGCATTTGATTAGTGGATCTCATAGTGATGATCTTGTGATATTATTCCAAGCGACATGCCATATGGGCTGGAATGACTGACCCATATTGTTCCACTCTGCTGTGGTGATGCAGGGTAGTCTGCTGTCGTGCATG
>NW_020170529.1:125383-129921 GCF_000524195.1 Echinococcus granulosus | reverse complement strand
ACCTGCAACTAACCACTAAAAATTAAGCTTCTCTGATATTATTGTCCTTAGCCGTAAATAGCATTAGGTCCTGGCTGAATTGAGCATTTGTTACAATCGCTTATTTTCCCTCATGATATAGTCTATGCCATGAGCGAATGATGATATCGTGTGAAGCATTTACTCCTTTCAACGTCATAGTTGTGGTTTACAATCCCCTTCCATTTCAAACGGCTTTCAGCATACCCCACGTTATCTGACTCCAAGTGAGAATGGTAATAACCATGAACAGATGTAATTCGCTACTGGTTCTACACTATCACATCCTGCGGCACATTTCGTAGGCACTCAAATGACCGTTAGTTACTGTTTAACCAAAAAAGTAGAAAGACAGATTGAGCAAAATGTGTAATATATTTATGCCCGACAATTTACCAGAAAGTGGACAAACATGGAATGGATACAGGTAAAAATATTGCACAAACTACTAGATGTGCTTAATGCCTAAATTTGGTATGGAAGTAAGTCCAGGCCTTTATCATAAGCAGTAAAGTTGACGGAGTCGAGATCGCATGCTGTGTTGACGATGCGGGTGGTGGGAGCATTATTGGTAACAGTGGCCGTAGCAGGAGTGGAAAATGGACACTTCTTCAAGTGTCGGATGAGTAGATCACGACGGATGAATGATCGTGGACAGTGAGGACAGCGACAGTGCTTCACCGCCATGTGTGTCTGCATGTGCGTCCGCATGTTCGACCGATCGGCAAAGCCGCGTTGGCAGACGGGACAGATGAAGGGCTTTTCGCCTGTGTGCGTGCGCTCGTGACCCTCAAGTAGCCATTTGCGTGAGAACGCCTTAGCACAGAAGCGACACTTCCACTGGCGTGAGTGACTTTGCTCATGCATTCGCAGAGAGGCAGAGCTGTTGTATGTCTTCCCACACGCTCGGCATTTCCATATCAGTCGCTCTTCCCTGTCCAATCCTTCAACATTTGCATTACTAGGAATTGTAGTAGAACAGACACAGTTATTATGCATGTCCCTCTCATTCGTAGCATTATTGGCATTACCAGTATGACTGACAACGCTTGTGGGTATGGCTATGTTTAGCGGGTTAAGCAGCCTTGATAAAAGCACGTAGTGACACCAAAACAGGTAATTGGAGGCTTCTAGACCGAATTCATGAGACTGCAGTGGAGGAGAGTGCTGATGGATCCGGAGAGGCATCATAGCACCCGAATTGATAGGCAGACTACCAACCTGTGGAAGAGCTGCGATTTGGTTGACTGAGGACACGGACGATGAGACCAAGGATTGGGAGGGAAAGGGCGTGGACGAATTTGTCGCTGCGATCTGTTCATTGTATCCGCACTCAAGTTGTGACATTGATGATGGGTTTGAATGATTAATCGAAGAAGTGGAGGAAAAGCAGGTAGAATCGCCGGTGGTGGCAGATGACGGTAATGAGAATATCGAAGTCATATCAAATGAGATAATGCTTCCGGGTTCAGGATTATACACAGCTTTGTCCTTAGTATCTGGAAGGGATGGCTTTGGGAGCACTTGTTTTGTAGGTGACGGCTTTAGTAAGTCTTCAATGGAAAAGCCTAAATAAATTGGAATAAGTTCTAATACTGATGGAAGGAAATATCTAGCTCATAATAGTGTAAAGTATTTGGCGAATCTGTTCCTGATCGCCACCATAGTAGTACAAATGTAGTTAAAGTATAAACAAAAGTGCATCTCACCATTTCTCATGTTTGGACAGATTTCAGAGGACAGGGCTTTGATCACTTTTTTCTCCTTTTTATATCCTATACATGAAAATCATTGGTTCTGCCACCGACGACTCATTGGTTAATGGTAAAAACAATGTTTAAGACCGAGAGGCGCTATGTTTTAGTGAGCACATCCTGTCACATTCCCTTATATTGTTCATTGATTGCCCTTTCGTTTTAACTGATTTCCTTGATCAGACATTCAAAGTTTACTTAGTGTTATCTTTTTCCCTTCTACATTTAGATACCCTTTATGTCTTTAGGTCAAAGGAACCGCAAAATAGTATGAATATGTTTCCTTGCGCCTCCTCTTATAACCTTTGTACCTAAAAGCCATGATCGACTGTCCGTCTCCAACTGACGTGGAATGGAAGAATTAGGTGATTACTTAGTGTGTGCTTCAGATAGTAAATGCAAGGAAATAGTGTCGCTTCGGGTCAACTTCCAGTGAAGGAGAGCCTTTTCTGTAGTACTTATCTCATGTCTGTGGAAAATCGGCAAATCAATTTAAAAGAACGCACTATGTCGCGTGGCTATGGGCACCCATGCTTGAGATATGCCAAATAATCTGGACTTGGAATGAGATTTTAAACAGGAAATGCTTTTTTTGGGGCCCAACTACGCGGACCTTTGGCTACACAAAACCTGCACTTCGTTGACGACATTATCATTGTTCCCAAATTTGGTGGGAGCCCATTAATCCTTGATGGCAGCCGTTGGCAGCTTCTACCAATGGCAGTAACTGCAATGGAAGACACGAGTGTTGAAGTGAGAGACCTCATCGATGGAGGAGATGAAAGTTGGTGCGCAAATGTGGATTCAGTTTAACTCATTCCACTTGTGCCATTGGCAATGCAAATTAAGTCCTTGCGTCTGCATCTCCAGTGCTGACTGAATCCTTGGCGAGTCTGGTGCAAGCATACAACTGTGCGCTAGTGAAAGCCTTTATGGTCCTCGCGATGCTGGTAATCGGTTGTCGGCATATCCATGCCTTTTTACCCATACACTTCTCCTGCAATTTTAATTGGTTTGGCTCATTTTCCAACGTCATATTCCTTGTCGACAGAGCCATACTCGTGAGCAGGAGCATGAAGTAGCCACTATAGCACAGACCATGACCAACTCAAACCTGGGTAGAATAACCAACTGTGTACTGGCTATCTTCGGCTGGTATGTTTTACTTTAGTGCCGTACTTGCAAGAATCCTACCCTACCAGCATCAGTAGGCCAGAAAATATTTCTAATCATCCCTTAGTTCAGAGTTGTAGCAGTGACCCAAATCAAGTTGCATTAGATCACAGGAGGGAGGTCGTTTTCGCCTTTATTAATGTGATAGTTTCACAAATGATCTTTTGCTGCATATGATAAGCTACAGGTGATATTAGCTCTCCACTTGACGGGGCAGCAGAACAAGCGTGGAATATGAGTAAATAATCTAGAATATTTGTCACTAGATTATAAGTTGAGGCAGACATGGACACGGTGGAGGTGGATTTAGAAGCGAATTGCTGCGCGGAGTCAGAAATTACTTTAAGGGAAATGCAGAACCCACAGATAAGCGTTAGGACATTTTGTGTCATCACCATTGTCATTGCTGCAGCAGCCACGATCTTGAGGACAGCGCAGAGGACACTGTGGGGATGGCTTTTGATGTCCAGGACCTAGTGACAGCCCTCAGAGCTGGCAAACCCAATGGCCATTTCACGTTTACTCTTTACTACGACTTTGCCTAATTTCTTTCGCCTCACTTCCTCATCCAAAGAAGTGATGTTGAGAGTTTCAATTTGTTCTGTACTGAAGTAGGCCTTTTTTTGTTGGCATTTTCACCTCACACTAAAGCAATGAATCTGGAAAACTACCCAAGTGGTGATGCACAGTTGCCTTACACTGGACCGTTTGAGGTCTTCTTTGCCGCAGTAACCATATATGGCTATGGATAATATGCTCAGAAGATGGCAGATCATTTTAAAAAATGTATTTTACGTAACTTAAAAGGCAGTACATTCTTGTTCTTCATTTGTCATCCAAACACTCTAACAGATTCTAAAAGGGCTTTTCAGAGGTTAGAGATTTCAGTGGTTAATTCTCATGGTCATTCATGTGGGAGAATTTTGTAAGGCAGCGTGTGTGATCCTACCTACCTTTACACGCACAGCTCTTCAGCACTTCGACCATGGAAAATTGTTACGCCTTGCCTGCACTTCACTTCCCACAAGAGTTAACTTTACCCCTTAGTTTCCCTAAAAATATTGCTCCAGATGTCAACACCTTAGAGTTTCAAAACTACATAAATGCGCCTAGCAACTCGGTGAAGTGGGAGAGCATAGATTCCCAAGTTAACGGTTGAAGAGGCTTAAGGATACACAAGACTATGCTGCGCCTCAGCCTGCTCAGTGGCAGATGCAAATGGGTGGATTGCATTCATTAAACCGAGACAACGTTGAAGTAGAAATAATTCACATTAGAAGTGGAAGGCAAACATGGAATGAAGGTCAATCTGTTAAGTAGAGGATTTGGCGTAGCTAATCAAGCTCCTAAAATATGTACAAGAGCATTACATTTGATCTCTCATCGATATAATTATGCAAATATTGTTTTTTACCCTGTATTGCAGACCAAATAAGAATTGATTAAAATACGCACAGGGTTTTGTTAAAGGTGTAGCAGCTTGTCAGTTTGTTCAACTGAGTTCTCAACTACATAGTTACTTCACCATCTGGAGGTTGTAATTACATTTTGCAATATGTCTTCAAGAGAGGATTATGGTCTCCCAACCCTTTT
>NW_020170529.1:122683-125283 GCF_000524195.1 Echinococcus granulosus | reverse complement strand
TAGTTCTTTAAGTACCTGTTAACATGTTCCCTTTCTAAAGGTCACACTTTGCCAATGCAAATGTGCAAAGACGCAGTAAATTAGCCTCATATCGGTGTAGTTAGACGTGAACACCGTCAGCTTGAACATGATCATTTTTGACAGGTCAAAGAGAGCAACTTACTTTAATAACATTTGTGACCCTTAAGACACCCCCCAAAACTCATGCAAACGGTGGACATTCTTTGCCTAATGTGCTCCAAACACTTAATTGGCCCCCCTCCCTCAACAGTCGTCTGTAGAAGAGAAGCAATTTTGTACTAGCAATTCCTCATCTCAACTCAATTTGCTTCCTTCCAAATGATGTGGGCAATAATAAGTTAATGATGTGTAAAGGACGACGTCATGGAAGAATGATGTCCAATCGTTGTGGTAAGTAAGTCCTCACTCATGACTTACGATTAATTGTTATTTCTGTCATTGACATTGCTTGAATAGAATTACAAGAAGTAGAAGCGGTTGTGAGTTCCTACTTGGGCTGTTTTGTCTCTCAAATTTGTTTTTGAATCTCACCCTATATTAAGGCCAGAGAGAGCCGGCCCCGATCCGACAGTACAGAAGGCAGTTGTCTCATTTGATGAGATAGCAAAAATACATGGCCTCGATACAGCCTCCAATGCTATGATTACAGCGGTGACTACTGACTCTAACCAGATTTCCCTTTCGCTTCCCAAGCTTTTATTAATAGCGTCCCATTATGTGCTTTTCTTCGCTAGCCAAAATCCTTACCGAGGGTGGGTTAGGGCAGCATCGGCTCTTCTGTTGAAGAAAACATTTCCCTCCAATCGTTACCACTGCACAGTTACATTCAGAAAGCTGTTTGTTCGATGAGGCACTGGTTGCATCAACAAATCAGTAAGTCTTGTCCTTTTGTTGGTGCACTGAGAAGCATGGCTGGCGTGAGTAACTGCACAGACCAATCAGAAGGAGGTGTTTTGTTTGATGTGATGCGCTAAATGACACGATTGGCTGGGAGTTAGTGTCAGCAATAATAGCGTGATTGGACGGCCAGCCTTCTGTAGGCTTTCAGTGGGAGCGTAATCATGAATACAGGTGTAATATGTTCAAGCAATTGAAGATCTTTAGTCGTGTTTGCCTCAGGTTTTCAAAAAGAAGGCCGGAAACGAAGGAAGTAATAGCCATGAAAATTTGACGATATATTACTGTTTGCTACTTAGAAGCGTTAGGACGCTAACTAATAAAGCCCAAATCACACTCTTGTATGCAAATGTAAATTAATGGACGTGCTTAAGACTTTACTTTAAGTTTGTTTTCACCATCAGTGTGCGCATTAAGTAAATCAACATAGAGTGCAGCACCGACCTCTCCATACCCAATGCTCAAACATTTGATCACATTGCAAAGCCAAGTTGACTAGAGTTGTTGTAATAAGTGCATACATGCAAATTCTAGCAAGTAGGTAGTCCCTTTCAGTGTTGCTTACTTTTGAACGGTTTAGAGCAAAGCTGAGGTGTTTAGCTCTAGCAGCGTAACCACGCACAGCTGTGATGCCACTATGTGATCTTTGAGATTACAGTAACTAAAAGAACCTAAGAAAAGGGACAGCCACACTTGGGTCAAATACGAAAATTTGAAAAGTGCTACATCATTAAACTCGGGTGCAGAGCAAAACAATGGGTTTCCTAGTGGATCTCTCAACGCATATTCTAACCGTGAAAATTGTTTTAACTGGTGGAAATAGCTGGTGTAGATGTGCTTCAGTAAAGCTGTGCAGAAGGTGGCAGATGAAGAGAGTGATCCCCTTCTCGTTAACTGAGCTTCTCTCACAATAGTTTAATGCTGCCATCATTTGATGCAGTCTAGAAATACATGTTGCCTGAAGTATGGTGAGGCAAGGACAGTATGCTAATTTACACATTTCAGTGGTGCTGCCACAAAACGTGGTGTACGCAATGCAAATTCTTGTAAAAGGCTTAGCAAGATTGCCACTATATTCAAAAATCATGCACCTCAAAATAAACATCGCGTTGAAGCTTGACCGCACCACTTGGACATTGCAGTTATCGTTCACAGCAAAAGACACTCAACTTCGTTTTACATTTCCATGCTCTCGAACGGATACAATAGTAGCCTCCTGCTGATTAGATAAGTTGGTACTCTAATCAACTGATCCAGGATCATTTTACGCTACCTCAATTGAAGTAGCAATGGAACAACACTTCGGTGTTAAACACCTTGAAATCAATTTCGATATGTTGTATCCTAGTATTCGTTATGATTTGAGCAGGTACTTTAATAACTGGTCTGAAAATGGCAATGCCTAATACCGGTGGTGGAATGCCAGTTGGACCGAAGAGGTCAATTAAATTAGTTCCTATCTCCCATAATGTTCTACCAATGTGGATTTACACCAAAGATATCTATGAGTTGGAACAACTGGCTGCGCTAAGGTACTCGCTAACAGAATGACAGGGCAAACGAAATATTTTGGCATGTGTTTGAGAATGCTTGCAGGGTAAGTTGCAATTTGCGAAAGTGGCTGATTGACATGGAGAATATGCTTGGTGTTGAGCGTAGTAATGTGTGGTGGGTGAATGGGT
>NW_020170529.1:111123-122583 GCF_000524195.1 Echinococcus granulosus | reverse complement strand
TTTCCAATACGGTAACAGACCAGAGCGCCAGCCCTGTGTTTGGCTGGCCACAATCACCATTCAGCAGTTGAACGGAAACGTTGTTTACAGCTAAACACGCGTTTGATTTCATGATACCTCCTGCTCCACTACAGTGCATCCAAATGGTCAGTGTGCTCGTTTGATAGCCACCTCACACTAAGTGTTATCGGTATTGTCACAAGTTAGCTTAGCACGTAGCTGCAACACCAAACCCATTCACCTGTTTTCGTGCTTAGATTTCTTGGTGCACAAATGGAATGCAAGCGAAACTCAATTATTGTTAGTTCACTAGAATGATATAAAAAAGGAAATTAGTCTTAAAATGGTACTTTGGATTATTTCCCTTTAGGTGTTGTTTAAAGCATGGGTATTCCAAACTCAGGATCTGCATCAATTTCCGTGGATATCCTAGAAGTCGCAAAAGTTATCAATGTAATTTACTTCCTTTGTCTCAGTGAGGCAGGATCAAGTCCTACCTGAATATTGATCATGCTTTAGAGCGTAATCATCAGCGAATTGCAACCCTACGGAAATGCATAGGGCAGTGCCTTAGGTGATGCCGAATTCTAGCTGTTCGGCTTAGTTTTGGTGTTTCCCTCCCACTGCGTAACTAAGCATAGCCGTAATGACGATTTGTGCGCTCTGGGGATAATGCAGCTAACGACGCATTTAAGTAAACCGCGAATATTGAAAGTGGAATGTAGCATCAATCAACTCAAGCCCATAACAAATGATTTGCACTGCTTCATGGCTCTGACATCAATTTTTAAACAGATGTCACAGGTCTATTTCATAAAAATAGAATGCATGTTGGGAATCAAAGAATAGAGTAGGGAATCACCAAAAAGGGTACATAAGCCTTGGCACTTTTATTTTAGGCTTTCTCATTCGCAGTATTATTTCGCTATTACTATGGGGAATGTAGTATAGAAGGTAATTGGGTCTTCTGATCAGAGTGCTAGCTTATCTCAACAACCGGATTTTGCAAATATATCTAAGTAAGGATATGAATAAGAAGACTCACGTGAGTCTTTGATATTTATTTATCAAAAAATGCAATTTCTGATTAGTAATGTCCAATTGTTTGGACACTTTGACATTTATGTAGGTGGTATGCTCTTTGATAATAGTCCCAAGTTCATGGTGACTTGTGAATTCCTCAGCATACCTCAAGAGATGTTGCTGATGTCGTTACTTGTATCCTCTTTCGTTGTAATATGTTTTAAGTGCTTTTGGACTGCCATTACTGCAAACAGAACCCAACAAGTAAGAACCCCTAGTGTCATCCTCAAATTTGCAAATCTTTTCTCCCAAGTCTTTCAGATAATGCAGATAAACTGACTTGATGAAACAGTGAATGCAATTTAACCAGACTTCATTAGCTTTCTATTTGCTTAATTGTGCATATAAACTTGGAGGCGTGTGAATTGATCTGGTTTACTGCATTATCCGCGTGGAGTTGGAGTCATGTGTGAAACCACCACTAGTCTTCATGGATGATTTTACACCCTTTGTCTAGACCCTTGATCGATGTGCAGTGACCGTTTGAATGCACTGCCGTAGAGCATGAGGTAGCATGAACACAAATGCACGTTTAGCCGCGATTATTGTTGCCTTTTCAATCTTTTGAACGGCGATTGAGGATTAATAAACACAGGAACAGTGTTTTGACTCCTCATCCACAAATACTCACTCATCCAATGATATCATATATGGTTTTAATCCCACTTCGAGTGGTGTTTTATAGCAGGCGTAGTCTCCATGTTAATCGGCTATTTTTGTGGCTTGCAAATTTCCATACAAGTGTTCTCAGGCACATACCAAAACATTTACTTTGCCCTGTGACTCAACGTAAGCCTTGATGTTGATAATCAGGCCTGAGCATAAAAATGGCTAGTAGGAATTATTATTTTGTTGCTGCTGAAATTAATTCAGTCACGAATGGTCTGAATCTTCCGAGCAGGGAAGCAGCGCAGATTTGTGTCAGTTAAAGAGTATGGAAGGGAAAAGCTCTGCTAGTACTCTTTATTTCCTTATCATGCATGCAACTTCAAATTTTAAACAAAGCGTTATTTGTGTTGGTGGCCTGCTTTTTTAATATGGGTGAAATCTTACTAAACCTTTTATGGAAATTTGCAAAGTAAAAGCCGTGATGAGCACCAACATTCCCTAAATGAGTGAGTTGGATATTATGTTGCCTCCTTGGCATCCTTCAGGAAACATGTTTCAAGCCTAACTAGAAGGGTCTCAAAACCGAACACTAACAGGCGTAGCCCATTTGGTCCAAAAGGGACTCATTTTTATATTTTCATCTTCGCAGTGCTTTACTGAAGTACGTCTACTACTGCTGTTTCTACGCGTTAGGATGACTGCCATCGTCAAAGAATATGTCGGCAGAGTCACAACGCAAAGCAAATATTTTGGTATGTGATTGAGTCCGTTAGTGGCATATTTTAAACTCAATGTTTACGGCTGAACAAAAGGTGCTTGTTTCTACTTTTAGTTCGCGTTGTTTATGGCAACCACCAATGAGAACAAAGTGCCATCACAGCTGAGACTGGTTAAACAGTGGCAGGAAAAAACCAAAGAAATGTGTTTAAACTGAGGAATTTAGTCAGCACCCAGATCCCGCAATTGTTTTCCTTCACGTGTATATCTCTCGTTTTAATGACTTCTCAAAATCTCAGCTTCTGCAATGCAATTAAACGTTGTAACTGTGAATAAAGAGAAGAAGTTGTCCACCCTATTTTAAATTATGCACAACTGTACACCAATGACGATAATGCTTAAAACAAAAACATCTACATCAGAAATCAAGTTTCTTTTTTCTAAAAGAACATTTTGTACATTAATTATCTACTCGAGTGATTTTACATCTTACATCTGCTTGCATCACCTAGTGACAGCGTTAACCTCTAGGTTGTTGAATGTTACTGGTGAGGTTATTTATCTGCTTGTTGCATGCTAAAATTACTGTAATATAACCAAGTTTCTAAACGGACCAACGAACGCCAGTAAGAGTATTTTCCTCATTATTCCCAAATAGCTACTACGCCACCGAGGCAAAGAACTATGGCTTTCCACGGTTCAGTAGGCTTGTCATTAACTGCCATACAATGCGTGAATTACAAATGTATTACACTTAGTGAAATCTAGCGGAGTGTATCACCCCTCTATTGTTTTCAGTAGAAAGATCGACTTGTCAGGTTGTAACAGCGACTATTTTATAAATGTTTCATTCCACAGTCTAAAAAAGAGGCGATATGGAGGCAAAACGTGTTTTGCATCACTCTATAATATCACGTAACACATAAGAATGAAGGTGAGGTGTGTTACAAGAGATGGTTTTAGAAACTAGTTTTTAAAACTGCCTTTTGCTTAGTAACCCCTCTTCCGCTTATCAGGGTGGTTAAAAATGTGCTGAACTACTGTTCTTCTGCACAAAATGGTAAGGCACCTCTGCTAAGAGAGTGAAATGATGATCTTCAATGTGAGATGTTGCACGTTGATACGGGAGAATGCAAAAGCATGGTTTTACAAAGCAATCCGGGAAGTAAAATATACATTGTGATGCAAGGGTCCCTTCCAGCAGACCACACCCCGTAAAAACAGATGGTGTGAGCCCACTAAAAATCATTAAAGAAATACACAGAGTATCGGTTTCAACGCGGTTCTTGTATGCGAGGTGTTGCTTGCTTCCTCTCACAAATTCACAAATTAAGAGATGACGTTATCAAAAAAGGCGAATGGGCAGCTGTGGCAGAAATGTTCGATTATACTTCTAAAAGAATGAGATGGTCTTAGTGTCCCAGACTCATTGGCACAAACAGTGCCCTGAGAGTAACACTAGCATCCAGACTATGTAGGAGAAAAGAAAATGCTGAGTTAATCGGGTAGAAGATTCTGATGGCCTTTGCTTGCCTTAGAAGTACTTGATTTCTGCCAAAAATGCGTTGCTTGCAGTGCTTACAAAAGGCCTCACTTCATGGCGATTGCACCGCTTCCAGGAGAAAGGGTAGGTATCGACACCATAAATCCTGTCCCACCTACCAAGAGGCCAAAACTGTCTATTCTATTTGTGGCAGACTATTTCATGAATGTAGCTGAGACCACTAATGGAGACACGAGACGCAGAAACAGACACTTGGGTTTTTTGATTAGCTGAATTAGTTAACACGGAGTTTCTGAAACGGTGCACAGTGGTAAAATGAACCTATCCTATTCTGAGTAGACTTGTGAAAGTTTTACAATAAGGATACACAACTGAAAGGCTGGAATTGAGCTTCGGTTGGTACCGCCTTGCGTACATTATGGGTTACAGTCATCTCATTAATAAGCTTATCATCGCTCAAAATACTCGCAGGTGGTGATTTGAGAGCACCAACCCATATTTTCTTGCCTAAATGCAGAAGTGGCAACCTACAAAGCTCTAGAGTACGTACAACGACTCCAGTAAGGGGATGAGACAAACCTTCACCATCGCGCGGAGACACTTCCCACTGTCATACCTCTTGTTGAAAAGATATCCTAACAAACGCAGTCAAAATAACCGCCTTTGAGAAGGAAACCTAGTACAGCCACACATGCCTATCTCGCCACCCATATTACGTTACAACTTTAACATCATTCATGAAGCAAAGATGAACATGGAATAATGAAGTTCATCTCCTCAATAATCTATCTGGCCTGCTAGACACAACTCTGTATTCAACCAATCACCGTTCATCACAAAAATGGGTCTGTACATAGGTACACCTATGTACACGTACTAACGGAGAAATGATCACAGCAAATGGCATATGCAAAGACCAGACATTAGGGGAGCACTAGAGATGGTGCAGCAAGAGACGGGGCGACAAATATACTACACACATGTTTGAATGCATCTTTTAGGAGGGAACGGTCAGTAAACACGAATCTCATTCTGGAAATGAGGTCCAATACATCTGAGGGGAAGTGTACTCTGAACACTTATGACTCTGATCTCCGTGCCCGAATTACAACGCTGCCATTTATGAATCCACTTATTTAATCAGCTTAACCATTTCTAATAAATGAAGGTTGAGGCGAAAGGGGTAAATGTTAATCCTATTGAAATTAACGACCGCATATAACACACGGAGAACATACTGGCGTAATTCAACTTTGATCACGATCTCGTTATCTTTTAAATTTTCGAACATTACATTTAGTACTTAAGCGTTCAATGAAATCTACGTAGAGGCAGAATATGAGGTATCTAAAATTCCAGCATTTCAGAAACTGCAAATCGCCACACTGCCAGTTGTCAGAAAAGATCACAGGTCCGTAGTTCTGTAGTTTTACGGAGAACAGCGGCCTGCTGCACCCGAGTGTGAGTACGAGCACAATCTCTTTGAACGTGATCACTCTTGCTAGTGGATGCCTCTGCATCCGATTTTGCGACCAAGGAGATGATCTAGGACTGCTACCAATACGTCTGATAGGTTAGCAATCACAACAAACTCAGTTTCCATACACTCGTAGTGCAGTTGGATGAGCGTTTTCATCTAAACAAAGTAGTCAGGCAAAAAGCAAACTTTTCATCCTTCTGTTACTATCGGTTGTAGGCACTCTTTTATGACATACCATTCCTAGCACTGACACTTTACAAAATGTGTTTCGAGCTACTTGGTAATAGTGTTTGTCCAAATCCCCTCAAATATACCCTTCCTCACGATTCCGCTTTGCTTACAGAAACGTGCTAATTCGCAGTCATTTAAGCTCATATTTTGATGTGGTTAGACAAACGCATTTGTTAAACACGATTATATTCGTCGAGTAGGGAGGGTGACATATTGACGTCTTTCGCAACTTTGATAAGATACCTGATTAATCTTGCAAACAGTAGAGATACTTGGTCTAAAATGCTCCATGCACGCAAGTAGTATCCCTATTACACCACTTATATGTAGTTGAGGAGTGTTATTTTTTAGGCGAATCTGCTCTTCCTTTTACTTTATTGCCTTCTTAGTGATGTGGATGGTGTTAAAGGTGGCGATGGAGTGTGAATGTCAAATAGACAGCGCCATGGAGAAATGACGGCTGATCATTTTGTTAATTAAGTCATCATTGGTAACTAGCCTCTGGTCTTTGCTTGCATCATTGTGTGTACTGAATACTTCTTTGACTAGATGCACAGACGCAAATGTCACTCCTATAGGTGATAGTCTCCTATCGCTTTAAGTAGGTATTGCTACTGTGCCCCTGGGCTGTCTTCGTCGTTCGTCATGCACCATGTTATGGTTCCACCAAAGGTGTTGTATTCGCAGAAGGCTAAATATTACTTTATTTACTTAAGGGATTAACAAAGGTGTAAATAATTACCGCAACCTAATGCGCATTCTAGTGTGATTTCACTTAAGTTTTTACCGGCTACTGTGACTAAAACTTGTCTCAACCACAGGGTAACATTCACCCCATTACTATTCCTTCACCAAAATATGTGTACCCACCTGGTTTAGGATGTTCATTTGGCATTTACCTTTGCGCAATTGATGTATCACTAGAACTATAAGAATTGGAAGATTCTGCGTACTCTCTCTTCCATTGTTTTGCTCCACGAATTCTCCATCTATCCCCTTGTACCAATCAAGCTATAAAGACCTGGATCCTAGTCTAGAATAGTATCTTAATAGTAATACCACAAAAAGCAGCGTTTAGTTTAATGAGATGGTCGCAAATATGTTGAGTTGATACAACCTCAAATATTCTCATTGTGGTGGTGATCATTGTCTCACGGAAACTTGCCAGTCAGCTAGCAAGTGCTCTCCATGATGGTAAGGGAGGATCCATTAACTTGGATTCTTTTCCTTCACCTAGGTCTCCCAACTTGGGCCCAAGGCATGACAAATAGTTTTCTAAATGAGACCATTTTTAGTTTTTGGAAATAGAGAAACAAATTAGAACTGTTTTTCGTGCCATGTCCAAATTCAAGCTATATACAAACTTAGACAACAGATGTCTTTCTCACTGACAAGTTTCCTTCCTTTCCTTGAAAGCAATTCAAACGCGGAGGTAAAGCTAAGAAGACGGCTTTTTGTCAAAGCACTGCTTGCGATGACACTACAGTATGCCGTGTTCATGCGTTGATGCACTGTACATTGAGGAGCACGGATTTTCCGCGCCACATTACAGGCCATCCGACGTCATCGCCTTTAGTTACATTTGCGCGCACCATCAAGTAAACCCAGGGATGAAATAATGTAAAACAATTTTAAATCTGCAAATGTGCTTAGACTGATATTCAAAAAAAATCATAAAAAGTGAGGACTTCTCGTAAGTAAATGAGCCTACGTCAGTATTTTAGTGAATCCTAGTATTTTTAGCCAGAAAAAAAGCAAGCGAATTCAAAAAATTGCCGTCCTCCGTAAAATTGAAATAATGTTTTTCCAAAGAGGAATTAATGAAAGACTGCTGTCGATATCCTTAATTCAGGCTTATTGTCACCACAAGCGTATACTTGTACACAATTCAACATGCAGTAGAACGCCAGAGTTGCAATGTTTAATGTTCCCACTTTTAAAACCATTGCAAAGATAAATCCGATTTATGCATAAGAATCCAAACAGTATGGGTTGATCTATGCAGTGCTTCCCTTTTTCGTCCTTTTCGACTCAACTCTGAGGCCTTTTTTCTCCTACAACGTAGCCAAGCGTAGCCGCAGTCGCACCTGTGGGCTCTAAGAACTCTCGCAACTGACGAAATCTAGAAATAGAGACAGGCATATTTGGGCTATTTACTAACATAGAAACCGAAATATAACATCAATCAAGGTAATCATACACCAAAACGCTAAACTTCACTCCAACACGTGAATTCTGGTGCAGAAGTTGTAAAATAAAGAGATTTTTAACTTCCAGTCCAGCGGGGCTTTTTCTTTAGTGTTTGATTTGCTCCCTATTAAGTAAGCCCTGAACAACGAGTTTCCAGAAAAATGCTGAATTCATTTATTTCAAAGGTGTTGCCATAAACCAAGGTATGCATATTGTGGATCTCTATAAAAGGCACAATAAATTTACAATCATATTCAAAAAGTAATCAGTATACACAAATTACGATGCGTTTGCAAATTTGACCACGTTAATTGGGCATTCCGTTAATGATAGAGAAATGTAAAGAACTCACATAGATTTTTGTTTCAATTTTCTTGAGCTGACCCAAACATAGCCTCTGGCTGTTAGGATAGTGATGAGAGAATGATCAGATGATCCGGATCCATTTGCCACCGCTTTCATTGAATCAGTGACAAAAGAGTACTTTAGGTAAAAAATACCCTAAATTCTTACTCATTGGGCTTTAATACACCTTCGCACATGATTTGCTCTGTCCAAATGAAAGCGATTTCTTTGTTTTCCATCACAGCTAAACATGACTGTGACGTGGCAGTAAAGAACCTCAGAGTTGACTCGAAAAGTGCAACAATTAAGGATTAACCCTATATTGCAAATGCTGGTAAGGGAATTTACAAGCCACAAAACTCGAGCGAAGTGGAGATTGCGCTCACTGTCGACCTCCGTTCAAAGCGTTATCAAATCACCTGTGGTACAATTTACTTATATGGAGATGTGTGATGGATGCATGAGCATTCGTTGATGAGACCAGGTCAGAATGCTGATTCTGTATTCAATTGCCTACGATCTACTTTCGGGTGACCGGAAAGGCAACATTGATTAGGGTTACGTTTGCATTTGTACTCATGCAACCTTCTGCTTCACAAGATTGTATCCAAACAGTTAGTGTGCATGTTTTATGTCCATCACACACAGACGTAGGATCCACATTCATTTACGAAGAAGAAAGATGGCTGTAAAGGTGGCCACACCACCATATAATTAACGCCGTATGGTAGCACAACTCCATTCCAGTGCTTCTTGTGGTTGATAGCATACGGAACTAATGGATAGCTAATAAAATGCAGTTAAAGTGTATTCACCATTGAATTAAGTCAGTCACTTCATCTCGTTTAAATAATGTGAGGAAAATGAACTGAATGTTTAAGGATGATGCTATGGATTCTCCCTGTATAGGCATGGTGAATGGAAACAGCTCTTCAAGTATACGTAAAGGATAAAATACAATGAAGGAGGACAAAATAACAAAAACTAGAGCTTTTGCCATGCCACTGGAACATAAGTATCTATATGGCTAGATTAAGCCTTGATAGAATGACTTGGTAATTCCTCTTGAAACTCCTATCGCAATTAAAGTTACGCTTGGGTAAAAACGGACTGGCTTAAAGTTTAAATAATCTAACTTAATTCGACAAGGGGAATAGTAAAATGCCTATGAGTATAAATGTAAGTAGATTCAAGTATTTATTAGAAGGGTTTTAAAGGTTCCAACATTACTTGACAACTTGAAAATTTGATTCATAATTTGTCTAAGCGCAAAGTCTAATGGGTCATACTAAAAATATAGAAAATGTCTGTCTAGTTTGATGCTTCCTTATGCGTCTTTTTTTCGGTATTGAAGGTTGTTCTCGAAGGCACCCGCACTCTTTTTGCGCTGAGTGGTACCACACCATCAGAAAACAGCAAGAGTAGCCGACATGTTAAAATGATACGTTCTGATAGAAATTAATGCCAAATAATCTATGATTGCTAAATTCGGGAGAATTAATACAATTATTTTACCCTACCTTGATATCCCAATTTCTTCTTTTTCGTAGAGTGAAGTACTACTTGGTTTTGTGAGTAGCAACAATGATGCTCTAACGTAACATTTGCATAAGGATAATGGAAAGGGTTTAGTAAGTCAGTCTGCTAGCGGATTCCGCAGTCATTTTTAAATAGAGAGGCATGATAAGACAAATCGTAGAATAGCTGCCACGAAAATGGCCTTTGTTAAAAGTTGCGCACAACTGCAGAAAGTATACCTCAATGTTAGATCCAGATAAAGGTTGATCCTTTCAATCACTAGTTGGGGTACTGCCTTCCGGAAGTGGAATTACCTTGTCAGTACATTTGTAGAATGGGGCAATTTCGATGACATCCACGAATCATCTCAACTTGATTAGAACCTAAAACATGAGCTAACTTTCTTGCATAGTTTTATTCGTTCTCCCTCAAAATCATCTGAAAATTGTAATACTTATTTGCGATAAGGAATAAAATGTAATTAGTCACTAAACCCTATAATACATGGTGGATTAGAGAAAGAAAAGGAAAAATTGCAGATTGTGTAATTTACCAGTTAAAATGTTTCACTTTAATTTCGTATTTTCTTTTTTATCCCCATTTTCGAAACAGTCAAGTCTGGAAAATAGTTCGGGGGGAGTTACCTTGCACTGCTTACCATTAAAAGTCCCTGCATTATCAAAGTGTTAAAAGACGATAAGGGTTTTACTCCTCCTTGAGAATCGGCGCCACCCACTCAACCAAGCAGTCAGTATATTCTGGCCGACTGTCAGCTAAAAGACGGCCGATAATGGGATTAACTCTAAGCTAAATCCAAAAAACAAAAAGCTTCCTCTAGTTTGAAACGAAATGGTCTGCTGCGCAATAGTGTCGGTGTCGAAAAAGGGTGGCTGAGAATGGAGAACAAACTGCTTTTGAAGTTATGTTAACGCAGAGACTAGTGGCTTTAAAATAAAAAAAATAAAAAATTTAGGAGGGGGCTTTTAATAGTCTAAATCTCAATATAAGTAAAGTCGCAAATGGTTTTGAAATGTCTTTCAATTTTCACCCTTCCTCAAAAGTTATACCTAAGTCGTTGGCAGTATCAAGGGCACTTTTCAAGGTCAACGCTCCCACTTAATGAAACAAATGTTGCACTAACCCTGGAGCCAAAGTAGAAGAATGCCTTTTTTGTGTTATGTACCGTTCATAAGAAGTGCCATTTGTGTGACAACTTATTTAAGATCACTGAGTCGACGCCAAATCAACTAGCAAACCGAATGATTAATGCGATCCCATTAATCGCACGCCAAAGTTGCTTGAGAGCATCACCATTCCCACTGGTAAAACCTAGTAATACTTTTTTTAAGGGAAAGGGGGAAATGGAACATCAATATCGGTAACCTAACTAAACCCAACACGTTCCTAATGGTATTGGACTCTGCTCACCTTTTTCCCTTTAGCTTCTAGGTTTTAATCCATTCTAGTTAAGCTAGATTCTTTTGACTTACTGTAGTCCAACTGTATCACAGGAGGACATAAATTGGAAGGATTGAGAAGAAAAAATAAGGCATTCCATTGTCATGTAAATCAACTGAAATGGAGCATTTGCTGCAGTGCCATTAAAAAGTTGTTCTTGTTAAGGTTACTTTGTGCCCTTTCCTTGCAATATCCGTTTAAAGTGCGTTGGGACCGCATTTCGTAAATTTTTACAAATAGGGTATAATTTTACATACTTCAAAACAGAAAGCTATGACAGGGTGTCCATGACAAATTATTTTAACCGGCTACTTACAATATAGAT
>NW_020170529.1:106709-111023 GCF_000524195.1 Echinococcus granulosus | reverse complement strand
TTAATGCTCAACCAGAAGTATGATTTCATCAATTAGGCGAAAGTGACTCGTGAAACCTACCTTCAACACAGTTAAATTGCATTGTGTTGTTATTTTGTCCGCTAACCATTGAATATGCACACATCTTTTACACGCAGTTAGCTGTAAAAGAGGAAGAGCCAAGGAAAGCCTTAGACATGGGCCCAAATACCTTAAGAATTTGATGAAAGTAAGGTTATTAACAATAGCTGTCTTGCCTAAATCAACCCTCTCCTTTGCGCCTAGGTCAGGGCCACACAATCAGAGTGGGAGCTGCTAAAGCAGATGAGATGCAAGCAAGAGCATTGGTGTTTGGAGGCAGAGGCAACCCACTGGCGAGAATGAACTCACTTGTATAGAAACTGTGTTCGTGCCCAAATACAACTGACTGCTATTCTCCTCAGAATCCACGGACTCTGAATGTCGAGGCCTTTGACCTTCGCCAACGACTAGCCTAGTAGCGACCTGCAGTTGACGGGATGAAAGAAATCCAGACATCTAACATTTACGCTCTACTTAGATTGTGTGCAACCCTCAGGTATTGCATTGTATTGTGCTGCACTGTAAAATTGAAAGGGGAGGAGACCGTATTTTACGTCAAATGACGCCAATATATTCTCCAGGTTTTATGTAAATGAAGACTGTACATTATAATACTTTCGGTGTCCAGAATCTCCCACAATCTTTTCAAGCCAATTATTCATTTGTATAAGGGAAATAATTACCATTGCACTTAATTTTAACATTTGCCAAGTCTATAATAATCTTGACATTAAGCCACCTTTCCTTCGTGTCCCTGAGCAGGTTACTGACATGTTTATTCCATTAAAACCAGTTTTTTTGTCCCCCAATCCTTACTGGCGCCAACTACGATAATTTCTATTAGATCAAACATTCAAAGAAAATGGGAAGAGGAGGGAAAACAGAAGTCCTCTAATCTGTCTAAAGCTCGAACAACGTTGGATGCGGTTAACCGATGAGCAAAAGCATAAATAATATGTAGGGGTCAAATACCAGAGCCGGAGCTACTTTCTTCAACCGAAGTAATTGGATTTGGTATGGTGCGGCTTGAGGGACTCATGTGTCCTCTCGTCAGTTGACTAGATGAAGCCTCGATTGTTTCAGTCTGTTGAATTGATGCTTCTTCATTTGGCGCATTGCTAGATGGATTTACTTTAGATTCGTCTATTTGTATTTGCTCCTGGATTGTTGGCTGTTGAACATTTGCTAATGTTGATGCTCTTTGTAGGGGATTCTGTTCACCAGGATTTGGGTCCATTGTACCCTCTGAGCGGGAACGGGGCCGCCTGTTGCTACTGCTAGATCCGGTGCTGTGCTGCGACATGTAGACGCTCCAATAAATAAATTGATGCTATTCCTTTCTTTACTAAAGGAAATCAGATATTATCAGTAGGTATTATTGAATGTTCCACTTACCACTTCGGTAAGTTACCAGATACTCGAAAGCACTGAGCGAAGGACCAACTTCTGATTAGTTTTACAAGGGAATAAGAGTCAGAAGTGTGAGTTTTGCTAGGAAAACCACTTCAAAGCCTTCTATACAGATTAAAACAAACGTAGACATGTATAAATTTACAAAAATAATTCCCTCTCAAGTGACTTTTTGATGCGAATTTTCTATTTACGCTATAGCTCTCCTTTACGCATCGAATCCGGATTGCTACTTTGGACTTGTAACCCTTCATCACAGTCCCAAAAAGTGCTCAAATAGCAAGGTTCAGTTTTAAAAAAAGGGGCAGAAGTCAACAATATATTGTCTTAAAATAGCTACAAGTTTAGTTTGAAAAATGCTGTCAATGGGAATAGTTTCATACCAGTGTTTAGTTCTCCATACTTTGATGCACTTTAATTTCCTTAAAGAAAAAAGCTATAACTCATGCTACGATAATCCTAACCTCTCATTTATTCCTCTCCGATCATTAAATCACTTTACTGCAATTTCTAATACTTTTTACACTGCAGTTCCTTTACTTTTGGATGTAGCTCTATCCAATAAGGCATATACTGGGTGGCCAAACTTTCCATTTTCTCCCCAATGTCAAATTTGGCAGTTGTGATGTCTAAAGCAATCAGATTTTGGAGGAAAGCGGCCAACGTTAGGTGTGTAGTTTTCTGTAACGTAAAGGAGACTAATTTGTTGCGTTTGGAATCCTTTCAAAGGTAGCAATAGACAAAAGCAATTTGGAGGAATTTACTACTTATTATTGTACTGAAGGGCTGGGGGACTATCATTCTGTCCTGAAGGCCATGCCGCCAAACAGACCTGCAACCTGCAAACACCAAAGTCTGCTATAAAAATTGAAAATTATTGGTGCTTAATTATGCATATTCCATGGAGACTGTGCTATCCTGTCTGCACAACCTATAATTTTATGAACATGTGAGTAGTCAACTGTGGCCCACTCCAATCAACCCCTTAGATCGGCGAATGGAATATGTTCGTCGGAGGAATGCACATTGCCTTGACCGTAAATTTGGAATGGACCTATATGAATTAATGTAACAGCTCAGCTACTCCTTGCTCAAAACCTCGCTTCAGTTGAAGGCTTAAAACCGAGAGTCTTACCATTGATATCAAAGGGCACAAACGAGATACTCGAAAATGTTGATATTTATTATTGTTTACAGTAATAAAGGATGACACTTGTAAATGAATGTGCATAGTTCAAACCTGCTGTTAATTGTGATACTAAGTAAATAGATGCTTGATCTGTCATCAGTAAAACAGTCGAATGATGTAGATGCATGTCTGTACGTGATTGGCAGTATCAGTTGAGATTTTATTCCCCCTTAAAGTCATTCATTCTAAAGCATGAATTGTCTAATTGTGGTTGCTGAACCTACACATAATCCTAAGGTAGTCTTTTCTTTCATGAGAAGAGTAGTGGGCAAGATTATTTCCGATGACATGACATTCCAAAGCAATGCTGCACTGAATCGAAGCAGCATTTGGATAAGGCAGGTCAGGTTGTTTTGGTTTATGTCAAAGCGTGGATTGCTCCTTTCATTTTAGAGTCAAAATGAGTATCATATTGGTGGATGTTAGTGGATTTACCTATTGCAAAAAGAGGTGATTTGAGGTGATTTCCAAGGCCTATGTGGCCTCCATTACTTGGATTTTCAGCCCAAGTTTTCGCCATCATCAATGAATGATATTCTGATGTTCCCTTTCGTGTATAAACGCGTGAGAGGAAGAAACAAAGAGACATGATTGCATCGAAACTTTTTTTATTTGTGGTCCGGAGGAAAAGAACATACTGCTCACTGAACTACATACACTCTCCAGCGGTTCTATTGGAAGAACTCTCAATGACCCTCTTACTGTCCCGCTCCTTGAACCTCTAAGACATCACTTTAAGTGCTTCACAGCATTCCCTCACTGCTGTGTAGCCAAGCAAACCTAACTGCTAAAGAACAGTTTAGCGGTAAAAACATCCTTATATAGCGAGCACCCTCTCCACAATGACTTATGTGTTCCCATTTTTAATTTTTCAACCAATAAGTTTACGGATTGAATCAAACCGACCAATAGAAGAGGTGAAGTGAATCATTGATTATCCAATCAGCGTAGAGCAGACCACATCAACGGAAGTGTATAAAAGCTCAAGTCATTCAGTTTCAAATGCTTAAGAGAAGTAGCATTTCGTCGATACTATGATGGACGAAGCGTCAAATGAACCAGGTTCTATTAAAGAGAGTCTAAAGCTAGCTCACCAATTGGACGCTACGAATATGTCGGTGGATGAGAATGAAAATGAAGAGCTGCATGACTGCTTTACACTTCTTTGTCACATCAGTAATATCTGAGCGGTATTGGCAAAATTATAGGCACGTCGTCATTTGTGCTAGTGGTTTGCTTTTTGGGAATATGACCGCAATCTTGAGATACCTCTGCCGACTTCATCCTATAGGCATGAATGATGCTGCGAAATGAAAACGATGCTTTGATTTCATCTGTAAAATGGAAAGAGAGCAAACTTACGGTTTACTTTTGCAGACTTCCAAGATTTAGTTTATTTTCTATATCCCAATTTTTTTCGGATTTGCATTTGCTTTTATGCTCATGGTAACTCCAAGATAGCATCCGAACATTCTTTGGAAGGAATAGAATTCAAAAGTCTGCCTGATTCTAGTGAATAGTGCATATTACCTGTGGGCATTCTGAACGATTTTCTAAATGCTTTGGCCTTCATGACAAAGCAGAGAGCGTTTGATTTCTCGCCGCTTAGAAAATTGTCACTATAATCCATCATTCGATTATACATTCAAACAAAA
>NW_020170529.1:105037-106609 GCF_000524195.1 Echinococcus granulosus | reverse complement strand
CTTTTAACAGTGGCATGGGAGTTTGCGAATAGGGATATAACATGGGAAAGCTTCAAGCGCATCAGGTAAACTAGTTAAACAACTCCTACAAGCTCTTTGGGCAGTTAGGCAAAGGGGTTTATCTGAATAGATTGGTCAGGCCAGAAGCATACTGTTAATCGTTCTGCGCTCCGACTATCCATCTCACTTCCAGTTGGGAGCATTCCACTTTTACTGTTAACAAAGTGATTAATATTTGGTTGCCTTAAGCTCAAAAAATTGCTACTTTAACCCATCATCTGATGATGCATCCAAAAAGAATGTCAGAATGGGTGGTTGGAAACTCACAGTAAGCACCACCTTCTACAACAAAGTTCCTCCTGCGACTAGTTCGTGACTATCCTAGCAGCTTGGAAATATGGATGCCTCTATGCGTCTGCAGAAATCCCACTGGTGATAGCGCCTCTGCTGAGATCAGCCTGCTTCCATACGTCAACAGTCCAGTCGTGACATCATACACTAATTTCGAGGTCATATGCTGGCAAGACACAAGTTGAGTGCATTCATCCACCCACGCACCAAGCATCGCTTCCCTTCAACAAAATTGAAGTCGAAATCCTGAGCGGCAGAAGGTAGTTCCTCAATTCATTCAACTTACAACAAATACGGTCAATGTGACAATGATGTCTGCGGGGATAGCTGTTGCTCCTCCCATTCCTGCTATTTGATCTGACACTATTGCAAATGCACTGATCCCGTGAGCTGATGAGCGTTTCTGCGATGCTCTACAACTCTGTCACCCTTCACCAATAGTGGTGGGATTCAAAGCAGATCACAGCGGTGGTAGTGACAGGAGGTTCGTTGGATTGCATCCTATTATGCGGAAGTGGTGCGACAATCACATTGCGGGGTTGTAGAACGACCACGCATAATATTGAACTTTTCTGTTTAGATGTTCAGCCATTGTAGAAGTCCCTCATGTGCACTAGCCTCATGAAGACGCTTGACAAGCAAACTTGCAGTAAGACGATCACTAGGTGGATGGGTGGATGGGTAGGTGGGATTGGTGAATACCTTGACTGGAAGGGACGCGACGTCCAACGAAGGCTTCCTCTCACATGGAAATGCGGTGAGTAGGGAGGGATGGATCATCTTGAATGGAGGTTAAGCTACCGCAGACTCATGTGTCACATGAATCTCATTCAATTAACCGTGGAGTAGCGGTAGAGTTTCACGAAAGCTGACTTCGTATGCCAACTTATTAGGAGATTTCACTGTAGTGCGAACACCCTAATATGCTTTTCGTTTTTTGTTGCCTAACCATCCAAGTCTGTAATCCTCCACTCACCACATGAAAAGAGTAGGTTTAGGAAAGTAGTCTTTCCTCTGCAAAATTCAGAAAACCTGACCAGCATTTCCTCCTTCAGGATTTGAGCAAGATGAATGTTAGTTGGTCCAGAAGGGGACAGCCTCTTCATTTTCCGCCTTCTACACAACTCCAATGAAGCACATCAGCACTAATTGTTTTCTTGCTTTGGGCTGATTGTCAGCTTTCAGATATCTGTTGACAGTGTCACAAGACAAAGCAAATCC
>NW_020170529.1:103734-104937 GCF_000524195.1 Echinococcus granulosus | reverse complement strand
CTCTGTTTCAGTTTCTATGCTGGGATAATTTCCAAGGCGTACAAAGGGCCATCACGAATAATTTGGAGTTGAATTGAATCTGCCTGGAACTGACAGGTCCTAAATGACCTCGCTGCATTACTGGTTGCACTGCTTTTATTGTCATTCACTGGTACATGGTCAACAACAAGAACTCGATCAAATAAGGCATTTTATGTAGTCAGCAGACGGTGGCATAGTTCAACTTAGAACTACTATGCAACTGTCGTTTTATGGACAGTTAATCCACTTATGTACACAATTACGAGACAAGGTAAGCAGGGTACTGGATACTGTGATGGAGAGGTGCTTGTGCTTCCTACGAATTAATCCCTAAACCGCCTTATAATCCTCACTCTTAGGCGCGTATCACTTTGTTTGACTGCAAGGGCAGAGAACGTGATCTGCCTAGATAGGAGCGAAGGCTCCCATACTCCTTGTACAGGTGTGGGAATTTCAAAGTTTTTCTACAAGTGCTTACGTTGGCTGTAAATTGGCACTAATAGTTCACCAATGTGCCATAAAACACAGGTGGTACCCAATTGCTGATCCAATTCATTACAAAATATTGCATTTATATTTTTATTACAGAAATATGTATATTTAGTTCTGAGTTGTGATCAGAGTTTGAGTGAGTTGTTGCTAAGGTCTAATAAGCCTTTCGAGGTAATGAATGTGAGCCCAGTTAGTGCTTTAGGCAACGGTTCCTGTGGGAAAGTATCCAAACACCTTCTTGGCAGAGCAGCATGCTTTGAGAAGAATCGCGCCCTAAGAAGCAGCAAGCTAATTGCATAAGAGGATGCTCGATTTTCTTGTCTACCCCTGGAAAGGGGAGATTGGTTAGAGGCATACGTCTTTTGCTCGAGAATCATGGCCAAGTTATGCAAATGAATAAGGTTTGAGGAGGATCGGGTCGATGTTGCACGCCCAGTCGCGTGGTTTGCAAAAATTGCCCGCTTGACATGTGAAGGGTGTCTTCCATGCTCCTTCATTAATTGACGAGGCTAAACTGGCTGAACTGCAATCTAACTTATATTGTCTTCCACGCATACCTTATGAAAGTGGTCCTCAAATGCAACATTAATGGCCTTGGGCAACTTTTCTCCACATATTTTCGAAATCGGATGCACGAGGTACGCATGTTGTGAGTCGCAGGTTAAGGGAATTAGAAGGCAAAGTAGATCA
>NW_020170529.1:50321-103634 GCF_000524195.1 Echinococcus granulosus | reverse complement strand
GCCGTCGGATGACACGACTAGCTATGACACCAACCCCAAGCCAATCGTACAATTTAGCGCATGACATCGGGGAAATATCCTCCTTCCGGTTTACTTGTGATATTACGCGCGAGCTGTGTCCAAAAGGACAGGATTTAATGAATTGGCATAGTAAGCAGCTCCTGAACGAACAAAGAGCCTTCTTGAAGCTAATTGCACACCTGAAATACTGTTAAGGGAATCAATTCATCAACGAGAAAGCCAACAGTAACCAAAGTCATCCTTCACCATATATTTGGTCATGTGACGTGAAACAGTTCTGATCTGTTGCAGTCAACTCCAAAGTGAAAATGACTATTCTGGCGAAGCTATTTATCAAAACTTGGGAACAGAAAGGGAAACCAAGGTAAAGAATAGAAACCAAGCTGCTGGCTCCTCTCTCGTAGTCATTAGAATCAATTGCCACTGGGCGCTGACGAGATTCCGTGAGGCGATAGCCATAACAATGATTGAAATATTTGAGGTCGTCTCAAATCTATCTGGTTACCATTAGAACAGAACACTGCCTTCAACAGAAGAGGGGTTAGAAAATGAAATGGGGAAGCGAAGCAACTCGAGTAGGAAGTCGTGCATTTTCCCTATTTCTAACTTAATGAAGGCAAACAGCTCATCCGAAACCGGGAAAGTATTCCAATTCTGTGATATAAGTGTCACCCAGCGATGGAATTGACAGTAATTCAAACCACGGCAGCAAATAGAAAGGAACAAAACCAAGCAAGAATGTGCCTGTATTACCGTTGGTAACTTACATCTTTATTGATGTGTGGAGAAAAGAAAGTTACTGTTAGCTTTCAATGAAAACAACTTTCCATATTTATGTAATGTGATCAAAATATGAAGGCAGTGAGACAAGTTATTTAAAGAAGCGATCAATTCAGCTGGCCGTACAGACTCAACGCCATGGGATAGCGAACCACGAAGGCCAGGCAGGAGCACAATATCTACAACAGACAATAGAACAGCAGAGTCGACAGTAGAGAGTATAGTAGCGCAAAAACCAGCAGTAAGTTATGGTTGATGAATGAATTATCGCAAAAACCACCCAACGTTTCGACATGGCCTCGTCTATCTTGCATCCACACCTCACCAGCATCATGCACATCACTCAGAAGGACTCAAACCGAAAAGATGAGCACAATCGCCTAAAGAAAATCACTTTTCGTTGACATACAGGTAGTGTAGCAGGGACGCTACTGATGTATCTTGACCATTTTAGACCAAGGAGGTCGATTGTTTGCAAGAGTTCCCCGGCGACCTACCAAAGTCTCAACCGTTTTGAAGGTGAGTTAATCTCTTCGACCCGGTAAAACATCATCGCGTCCAAGCTGGCAAATGCGCCTTTTCTATTCATACGGAATTGTGAGGTTAACTGACCGTGTCTTTACATGTTTGCACCGAAAAGGTGCATTTCGAAGGGATGAATTTGGATGAATTCTACTAACCAGTACTGCATTTTGCCAACTGACAGTAATAAGAATGGCGCGTCATAAGTAGAACGCTCACAAACAAAAGACAGATGGTTGGAGCGCAGATGGAGTAACAATACGCTTTTCACCCGACTACTCTATTTATGCGATCACGTTCACCTACAATAAGTTTGTGGAAAATTAATGGTGGTGCGATTAACCTACCCGTCGCACAAGCCCTGCCTTAGATTACCCCCTGGTTTACAAACTCCCGTGCCAAAAATAGCTATCCCTATGTTGGGAGTTTATGCTCAGTTAGAAGACTGAGCCCGTAAAAGTGGAAAAGCTAACTAGTGGAACCTATCTTCGAGAGACTAAACCTACATTATGCTGCTATCTTGCCTGTCAACTAATAAAAATGCATACGCTGCCCAAATTAGCACTGGGAGTACTCACCTGAATGCCAAGAAGAGTGACTGTGGTACGAGCCTCGGAGATGGGCCCAGAGAAGCGTAAGAAGAGGTTTATGAGAGTTAGGTTGTCTATAGTGACTGTCTCGCCTAAATCAGCCTCCTCCTTTGCGTCTAAATCTACGCAGTCAGGGTCTGGACTGCTGCGGTGGGTGAAACCCACGCACAACAGTGTTCGTAGGCAGAGGCGTCCCATTGGCGAGAGAGAACTCACGTGCAACGAGACTGTGCTCGGGTACAGCAGACCGCTTTTTTCACAGAATCTGCAGGTAACAAAAGTCAAGGCCACAAGTGGCCAAGTAGCGAATTGCAATTGATGAAATAAAAGCGTTTCATTTGCCTAGCATTCAACCTCTACGTACGTTGCGTGCATCTCTTAGGTAAAAAGATCCTTAGTTCATTCGTTTTTTAAATAAGTCAACCATTTTTAGTGGCAAGAGTCAAACCACATTACAAAAGGAGAATATCGATGGGGTAAAATAGACGATGGGGTCGAATGTACATTCAGATGGCTACGTGCGAAATGGACGTATTTTACGGAAGAACATCCCACTAACTGATTTGTGAGCGAAAAGTTTAAGATTAATCAATGAAACGTACCTTGGGAGGCGATGTCGTGGACAGGGAATGAGTCGAAAGAGCTGCGGTAGACTGAGGATGAAGTTGAAAACTTGCGGAATAAAGAAAAGCATGAGGGTCTTGCTGAAGTGACCAAGGATGCATACCACTGCGAAGGTCATCCCCGCAAAGTAGCAGAAGGTGTCGCCGACAAACAACTGAGCCGGATACCTGTGAAGTTAGTTGATGAGGAATAGCTTCAGTTAATCAACCAGTTAATCAGTAAAAGGACAAAAATATTTACTACGGCACTGATAAGATGAAACACAATGCAATTTATGACAGTATAGGCTGAACAGTAGACTATCCCTACATATACAGAGTTTTGGAGAACTATTAGTACCATTCATTAATTTCATCTGCATGACTTACAGCAAAATTAGGTAGTACGGGGAAACCCTCAAAAAGTACGTGAGAAAACGGTGTAGTAAGTTTAGATTTAAAACAATTAGTCAAGCGTTTTAAGGGAATAGCTTAATGATTTACCAATTTCTCTGTAAAAGGGCCAGAGTGACCCCCGTGAAAGGTAGCAAAAAGTAGAGGGAGAATAAGTGGGCCTTCCACTCTGAACCTGAAAAAAGCATGAAGTTGCGTGCGAAATCGCATCAACCTTATTCATATTTCCAAACACAATAAACCATAGCAAAAGTAGTTGATTTTAAACAGAACAAAGTCTAGCCACTACGTTTACAAGAAAAGAGTAACTGCACTATAGAACATCCTTGAATATTGGCTTGAATTTAAATTTTGATGGAATCAAAGTGAAGACATAGATAAAGAAATGGCCTTATTAAAGCTAGACATAGAAATTCAAACACAGACTTTACCTTTGGGAACACCAAAGTAGACGCTAATGAAGCATAACGACAAAATCAGAAGGCAAAAATTCAAGAACCAAACCGACACCAAAAAATCTGAAGGTATAGCCGAACGAAAGTATTGGAAGAGAAATAAAAGCAAGTAAGTTGAGAACGTTTATTTAAAGCTTTTAACCCATCTTTTCACCAGATAACACCCAGATTCTCTAGCTGAAATGACATGAAATTTGTCTCCTAAAAGCGAAGAAAAAACTCACCACTGAGCTCGACTATATTGAAGCAGATGACGGAGAGAGCAATAACGATACTTTGTCCAGCCTCCAAACCATTGATTCCGGCATAAATATTAATTGCATTGGTGCAGAAGACGGCAAGCATTCCCATATAGACATAGTACAAAAAACCTGTCTTAAGAAATATAACCGTAGCTCAGTGCTTAATTTAATGTTTACTTACTCAAATATGAGATGGAGGGACAAAACGCACCTATATCGACACTAGTACCGAGAAAGCGCTGAAGAACCAAAGGAACGGCAATGTGTGTAGTTCCAAGATTTGCGATATGGACCATTAGAAGCGGGAGACTGGATAAAGTCGGCAATATTAGCTTGTGACGCCAACGTAGATTTAAGACATCATCTGCGAATCCAAGGAAAACCATGCAGCAAATCGAAAGAAGAGCAGCTAGGAATGGGATGAGCTATAAGTAAAAATCGGAACGTAGAAAAAGACTTACTCTAGTTTTAAACAAAACGGCTTGCTCTGCGATAATGTCGGTGTCGGACAAAGACGGTTGAGCAAAAATGAATAAACTGCTTTTGGGGTTATACCAACGCAGGGACTGAAGAATGTGGAGGCGAAATGGTAGCGGGATGAAAAGAAACATACAGTTAATGTACACAGTTGCTGCAATAACGCCTTGAGCTTCTGGCCTAAATATATGAAATAGGTGAAACTTTTGCGTACAAAAGAGGTTTGTTTGGTTTGCTCATATCAACTCCATGCAGACCAGCCCTGATAAATACTTGCCCAAACGAATTTAGCAAAGACTTTGTGATGAAAAAGCCCGCAAGAGATAGGAGACTGATAACACAAAGTTCCAGAGCATATTTATCCAAAGGGAATTCTTCCACAGACATCAAGCCTGACTTGAAGCATCAACGCAAACGAATTAATCAGCTTAGTTTAGCCAAACATTGGAGAGCTGTGTTTAGTGCATAGCTGCAGATATTCTGTTCAAACCTATTAAAACTTTTGTAACCACTTGTATTTGAAACAAAAAAAATGAAATTAGTTAAAAAATGGAAAGGAATAGGTAGAAATATCAAAGACTTTTCAAACTTACTGGCATCATATAGTGATACGGATATTTAGCGTCTTGCTATTGGGTAATATCGTGAGATTTTCAAGGCCACTAATGGGTATTTTGTGTCAATGGTATGTCTCGGTCATGTACCTTGGGGCACGTATATTTACGTAACATTTGTGCCAAGTGTTTGTACGTTTCTGAAGACTAACTATTGCAATCTTTGCAGTCACGCTGCATCAGGAATACGCATGACTTGCTTGTTGATTTCATGTCAAAAAATCTGTTACTTCGATGGGTATATTGCTTACTCACTCGTCACATCCATAGTCTCCCATATATGCATTTAATCTCTTGTGTTTTCCTTGTCACTGGTTTCTTTCGTGTGGCTTATCCCATAATCACCTCGTCACATGCCTTGTACACCAACTCGATTTCTAGGCCACCTTGTCTTTCTTCACTGCCTTGTTTCCTATTTATCGTGGTTTGCCACATTCCATTTGACTTTTGAAAAGCACTTATTTTATTGTTTTTTTCCCGTATGCAGAAGCGTCCAAAGGATGATTCTGATGTTTCCCCTCTGTCGGAGGATGATGACTATGTGCCGTATGTGCCATTGAAACAGAGGAGAAAGCAAAAGGTAATTGTTCACCTTGGGTGAAGATATTAGGTAAATCTTATTGCAAACTCTTCATCTACTTGCATTTTTTATCGATGAAGCACTTGACCTTTTGGCTTACTGTCGTGAAGTAGCATCGCTGACTACGAATTAACACTTACTAGCCTACTACACCTTCAATCACTCTCGGGGTGTTTGCGATCAGAATGCAAATATTTCTGCTAACATCCGTTCCTAGGTTTGAGTGAAATGGATACGATGCAACTAAAAAAAACAAATATGGTGGTTAATATTCTGTTAGATGCGGTGTTTGGGTTTATTCGCAATTCCTTTAGTCTCATTCATCCACTTCTACTTTTATCTGGTGTACCATACCTTACTAACTTTAGCTTAGCCGCGATTCTCACAGCTCAGTCGCTACATTGAATGAGCATGTGTTCTCGCGTATCACGATTTGTTTACTTCTTATCTCCATCCGAGTAATTTGTACTTTTGTCAGGGTACTTTCTTTTTCGACTTTTTGAGGCGCATTTGACTACATAAACTCCAATAATGATAAACCTTGGTTCATTCATAATTGACTTAGTGTACTTGTTTACATCTATACAGTTTATCAGGTTTCGGTCATTTTAGCTAAAAATGCGCTGTACAACCAGTTCTTCGTGCTCTTAGCACTTGAATTCATTCCTGAAGACATGAGGCGTACTGGGATGGAAGAAGGTTCATTGTTGACATACAGAAGGACAAGAAGACTATTGGGCGTGGATGAATATCCATGCCACTAAACTGTTGTTTGGAGCCATAAAGACCGAGAAATTCACGTAGTTGGATGAACCATTGAGACAAATGTCGTTTTACGCTATGCATGCATGCATTTCCAGCTCTACGCAATACGTCAGGCCCTCGGGAATCTAGCCTACTCTGAACCCACGGAGTCAGATCACGAAGACGCTACAGCGACTGTCGACAATACGACTGACAAGAAGACTCCCGATGGTCCCGCTTTGCCCTCCTCGACCTTGGGCCAGACCAATGGGGAGGCAGATGGACAGGAGACTGCTGGTCCCAAGGCTAAGGGTAGCCTCTTTGACACCATGTGGGAGCTCAAGAAACAGGCTGAAGGTGAGTTTTATGTCTACATAAATCTGTGCCACGCAAATTGTAATTACAAGGCTCTCTGTGTTTAACTATCTCTCTTCCCTCTTGGCATGACCATTTATCTTTGACTTTAGACAGCTAAGTTATGCACCAAAAGCGGGCACAAAGTAGGTCATGGAGCGTTTTTCTTTCTGAGTTCATTTACTTGTATACGCGTGCATTGAGTGCATACTACATGATGATGTTAATACCTATCACTGGGGCTGTCGAGATAGGTTCTGAATTTTAACTTGATTCGCCTCTCAAGCGTTACCTATGTTTCTATAGCACTTACAGTTAATTGTACTTTTTAAATCGATTGAAATTGTTGGCAGTGTTGTGGAAAGTGCATCAAAAAAGTGGACGAATTGCGTTAAATTGATAATGTGATGCTTGTTTAATGTTGAATTATAACTTCAATAGAAGCCAGAGCGATGTGGACGAATTCATGGTTGTAGTACAAAATCATTCAGCCTTCTCAAGTAACTTTATACGACTTCATGGAGTTGAGTTAATACCGGTTTTTGACGGCACAGATTTCTTTCGTGGTGTAAAGCACAAACACTCTGAAGGGTAACGACTGTCAGAATCCTACTCGAAGTGTTTATTCACAAATGGAGTTGCACGTTTATGCCTGATACTGGAATAAACTATCCGCTAGCATTTTTCCTTCTCATTATTTACCGAAGAATAGAAAAACTGCTTATTTTGCTGCAGTATTTTAACATTGTAGGCCTACCAGGCCTGACTCACACTTTATGGTGGCAGAGGTGACAATTTTCGCCTATTATTTGATTATGGGTAGGTTTTTTGTGGATATGAAGTAGAATCTTGAAGAAGCTAGGAATTTGTTTATATTTTTTGAAGTAGAATGATCTTGTAAGGAAATTACAGCGAGCTTGTACAGTTACTCAAATACTTTCATGAAAACGACTTCAAACATGCTTCAGAGGCTGCTACAATGTTGATCTTTGAGGAATCAGTTTCGACCAGCAATTTTAAATAATTCTCTATCAGAACAATATTATGCGTCTGGGATTCATCCACTGAGCTTGGAATGCTCGAGTGCTACCCTAAGACAATTTGGGGGCGGTATTGTGCTAATAGTGTATATGTAATGGTCCATCCAATACACAGTAACGTTGGATTTCCTCTGTGATTAAGCATGAATTTCCAGTGTAGATATTCCTTGCTCTAATGGCATTGTTTGCTGCGCATCACTGTCCATTCCTGAGCTGTTAACACATTATTGGAACGATCTGTGTTGAGACCTATTTGCTGAGCTTCCTCAGCAGCCTTGGCAGTTGATGAAGGGGTAAACGATCTGTTGTATTACTTACGTCAAGCGTTACCTGAACTTGCCCATGACGTGTTAACTCGAGATTGGCGATACGTACTTCTCTATTATAAGCGAGAGGTCTTCTCGAATAATCTGTCCGTCTGAATGGTTCATCACCCGAGTCAGACCGTTCGAACCGTTCGATTCTAGACGGTACGTTCTACTACCGTATTGTTAACGCCTTATCTAAGTACTACGTAGCAAGTTTGGTGAAAAACTTGTGCAGCTTTAGAGCTGAGTCAAATTCGTTTCTTAAAGTAAACTTGCTGGATTTACATCGATCAGGTTCAACTTTTTTTCATAGTATGAGTGATGTTAAAAATAAGAGGAGAGAACCAAATGCATCCCTAAAGTTCCTACAATTCACAGGATGTTATACGAGCGTCCTATATTAAAAATTACAACAGTTTATCCAGTTGCCTGATAAAATAGTAACCCTTGCTGCAATGATTTTCTCGCAAAACTCCATTTTCGGGAATCCTGATGGAATTATTCCCGAGCCCATTGGATATCTCGCCTTGGTGTGAGACCCGTTAGTTACTTTACTACCATCAAACCCGTTTCAAATACTTTGCATGTGTTAGCGCTGTAAAACTTAAGTGATTATTTATCGCTTAAAATTTGACTAGTCAAATGATATTTTTCCTTTTGGGAGAAAAAACGCGTCTAGCCCAGTGAAGGGAATGCACGAGCACCTTCTGCTAACGAATGAAAGCGGTTATTAACACATTGGTTAACGAAGATCGCTATGGAGGAGTTTTTCTCAGGCACGCAAATTAGATGGACCTTTAAATGGCTAAATTGCTTTTGTCATGGCTTCGTCTTCTCCATATTTTAAAAAAGGTTATGGTTCCTTGGTAATGGTTGAATTTCTTTTGAAGTGTAGTTATCTTTGATGCAGTTTAATTTAACAGTTCTTGTCAAATCAGCCTTCAGAATTTGGGAGTATTTTGCATTTCAGACTAAACTACTGAGCCATATACCTTATTGACTTATCTTAAATGTTTTAGAAGAGCTAGCCTTTTTTAAGGATCGAGGTGTATTTGTCCCGTCTTTTCTTCCTTTTTTGCCTAGAAAAGAGGGAGACAGAACGTGACAAGAAATTGAAGGAGGAGGCCCTCATTCTCAACAGTGTCACCGAAAAGACCGCCCTCAAGGGCGTTGGCGAAATTGCAATGGGTATCCACTATGACAAACCCGTCCAAACTGGGTAATTCTGCCTCTATTTATGTACTTTCTGATACAGCTTTGATAGCTAGACATTCAGCGTTTCTTACTATTAGTCTCAAATAGCCAACATACTTAGTATTATCTTTTTTCTTTTTGCTTGCTGACATTCGATTCGTCACCAGTTTCCTTTCCTTGTATCATGGTAGCGTTCCTAAGGCCAACTATTTGGGCTGTGCTGGTGGCTTATGAGTAGGCTAGCGTCATATTCTCTCCTTGATTAAACTCAGTTTGTTTTTCAATTGTGGACCTGCTGTCGCCCAAATTTGTGGTATTTCGGGCTAGCACCGTTACGTGCTACTACTTTACCTGTGTTGACAATTTGGTTCAACATAAATCCTCTGATTGATTCATGGTTTAATTCTCGTGATGGTTAGCTAAACAGGTCGAAGTATTTGAGTTAAAATAGCGTGGGGGTCGGTTTTTTAAAAATTTCTGTTGGATCATCTCCACACTTTAATTTGGTGTCTCAGCTTTTGACATCACTGGCCAATACACTCAAATATGTAGCAAATGCAAATTTATGCACTTGTACAATTCATGTTTGCTTACTTATCAATTCACGATTGCTCAAGAAGTGGGTTAGGTCCTATTTGCCTGATCTTTGCCAAGTTTTGCACTCAGCTTTTGGACGTGTCTTACTATGTTCTTATTATTTAATGTTCATTGAAACGAGTTTGTAGATCTCCACTTTAAATGACCGCGTATTTTAAAATTCAAATGATTGGGCCTGATTTTGTCAACAAGCAAAAGTGTAATGTTGCCACGGTCCCGTAGATGATTTGTTTACAGCCCAAGTTAGGCGAGCAAACCTTTGATGCAAATGGATGACTTCGTCGCAGCGTTTCACAAAAGGAGCTCTCTCTGTGTATCCGGTGGCTAAAAGCTCGTACAGCTTTCAACATAACCCAATCCAATGGCTTGCTGCTTGCTTGCAGATATGCACAATTCTATCAGTACGACGCACTTTATTGGGGTCTGCTATTTTTCCCTTTTTTGAACTTTCTTGTCGGATGTGATTTGAAATTTCTTGCTTTTCAAGCTCAGTTTAACCTGCATTCAAAGCTTTACATGCTTTTCGGCAGAGGCACTGCATAATATTTGAGTAGAGTGCTGTATGGGCTAGTAAAATACACCGTCTAGAATCAAACCATTCAAACAGTTTGATTCTGGTAAAGCGGGGTTCAAAGATAGATGCTCTATTATTGCTCAAGGAGACTCTCTATTCCTACTTAAAATAGAAGAGTACGTGTTGTTGATCTCGAAATGTCATGAACACTTAAGTAATACTTGACATAAGTAGTGCAGCGATTCATCTACACCTTTGTCAACTCAGTCGCGCAAAGAAGCTGAACAAATGGGTCTCAGCCGTTTGCATTGACAGGTGCTAACAAGAATTTCGGATGGTTTGTTCGCTAGTTTACCGTGAAACTAACTTGTGACGTTAAATGACTTTTGTGTTTGCATACTACAACCTTCATTAAATTAAAGACCATATCTTTGGCCATGTTCAAGCCATTCGCTCATCACTTTCCAAACCCCACTTTTAAGGCATTCGTCACCACACTTTGTACGTGGTCGTGTGTGCTGTAGACAGAATTGGTCACTACAAATCGTTCATTTGCTGAAGTTTATCGACTCAACGGGTTACATTTCGAAGATGGAAAAAATGAACGCCTTTTTAAAAGCGGTCAGAACTAGTTAATCAGTTGGAAGTCCTATTCCTACAAGGCAATGCAGGACCTCATGCTGATGCAAAACGTATCTGTAGAAGGCCTCACTGCAATTTAAGATGGGATGAGAGGGAGGTAGTGCATCATCATCATCCACATTCACCTGGTGATATTTCTCAAAACTGCAAGTAATTGCTACCTTATGTTAGCACCAGTATTAGGCAGTTTTGTGCCATAGAGAGAGAAAAGGAAAGCGAGGTCGAAATGGGGGTAATTAGGACTAGCTTTTTTCTTGAATTCAAAGTTTTGTAAAAAATGAAAACTTGAATATGTTTGTACTTTGTGGAGAGAATCATGCATTATAAAGCCATTATAAAAACTATGCAACTGATTTTGATATATTTTACCTATTTTTTGCATCTGAAGCCAAGAAACCACATTTTGGATGGCACTTTGGGTCGTTTTGGGCCCTGATAATACTCTTTTATTTACGTGCATGTTCAGGTGGCGACCAGCCCCATGGCTCGAAAATCAATCAGAAGAGAAGTCGGAGCAAATTCGGAAGCGCTACCGCATACTTGTAGAGGGTGAAGCGGTGCCCCCACCAATTCGCTCTTTCGCAGAGATGTGCCTCCCTCGAGTGGTGGTGGAAGAATTGCGTTCTCGTGGCATCGTCAAACCCACTCCCATTCAGATGCAGGGTCTACCTGCGGTTCTCTCGGGCCGTGATATGATTGGTATCGCCTTCACCGGCTCGGGCAAAACCATGGTCTTTGCTCTCCCCATCCTCATGTTCGCTCTGGACCAAGAGTCCAAAATCCCCTTCCTTCCCAGTGAGGGGCCCTATGGCCTCATTCTTGGGCCCTCCGTAAGTTTTTATTGCTTTATTATTATTACAATTAGGATGTATTAGTAATATTTCTAGTCTGTATTTAATGGTACCTATTCCTAGGAACGACTTTTTCAGTTTCTTTTGAAGTATCAATTCTAAATTCATTTCCACTCTACTTTTTTCGTTTTTTTTCCTGAAATTCTTTCATACTTCCTTGTTTGCAGCTGCTTATGGCGCTGTGGTGTTTTTATCATTCTGATTAAGAAGCGTTCGCAACGTTGCTTTCAAAATCACTCCTCTACCTTTTTTGATCATATTTCCGAAACTGGCTTTCCTGTCTTTTATTTGCAGATCTTTCTGATTGAATGGAACTACAGTTTCGACCAATAGACATTGTAAAATTTCACTATATTAATGCATCTAGGTTCGCTTTCTCTTCTTCAGTAGTCCATTACGACTAGTTATAGCTTTGCGATCTCTCAATTTTACCTTCATTTTTGCCATGAGTATTTTATTCTGCAATTGGTTAATCTTTCACAGCTTTGACTCCCTGTTAAAGCATGCTATTCCCTTCACATTCGATCCAATTCGTGTTAACGAAATACTTTGGCTCAGCTATTTATTAAGAAAAATTTAATGGCTGTGTAAGACCTCTTCAGGTCCGCTTACACATAAGTCATACCCCTCAGAATTATTGAGTGATTGACGATTAGATCGTTTGGGATGGCCAACGATATTTGCTTTCGCTTAACGAACGCAGCAATGCACAGGCACAAAGCCCTTTTTCATCACATTGTTGTCAGTCAGAAAGTCAGTGAGCAAAGGATCTAAGGTGGTCTGAGCGTTTTCATAGCTTACTTAAGAGGAGTGAAAAATAACAAATGACTAGTTTTTGAACCGTATTATCGTCTGCAAACGTGTGTAGGTAGTACTCACTTGTTCAGGTTCTACCTCCACTTTCCCCTTTCCAATCGACGTAGGTACAAATGAAATGTTTCATCGCTCACGTTAAGCATTACTTGGGGATGTTCTTGAAACGTTAGTTTACGATTGATGGCACATACCTTTCTAATATAAGCAAGAATGGAGGGCCTTCTTGGACATGATGCACCATCTATTTGAATGATCCATCGCCGGAATCAAAGCCTGTGAAGCTTTGGATCCGACACGTCAAACTTAAACTACTTCCGTCAGGTGGACTTAAAATAAGAGGAAAACAATAGAGCACAATAAGCCCTGTCATATCGATAGATTGGTATATCTACTCATGCTTTATTAGTATACAAATGAGCTATTTCACGCATTTCACCAGTCACAGAAATGATGGAAGCTAGGTGCGCGGTGAAGATGCAATAACTTTCTGTTATCGGATACATCAAACTTTTGACTGAAGAATGACATAGTGCTCAGAATTCTGAAATGGAGAAATGAAGTGCACTCTTTACCTACGGCCTATCATTAGCCTCGGGTGGTGATCATGAGGTCAAAATTATACTTCGAAATCGAGTGAAAAAGTAATCTCTATTAATTTTTCTTATTGTTTGCTACCGAGTTCTGACAGTGTTCAAAATGGTTCTATGAGTTACTGACTGCCAAAGTAATTCCTCTAATTTGCACCTCGCTTTTGTCGTTGAATTCCCCTCAATCTTACAGTGAAAGTAGATCATTCAGCATGCTAATCTGATCACTTTTATATGCCTCCAATTAAACTATCGCGATTAAATTTTTGCGTCCTTAGTCTTCCCTAAAGTCATGACAAGTTAGTGAGATGTAGGATTCATTATTTAACATGTAGAAGGGGTGGGAGGCAATGGGTCATGCCACCAAAGAGGAGGACAAAGCGGGGAGACTGCAATCACCTCCATATTATACTAGTGGGTCATTAATTGAGTTATTCATCCTTCATTTAGTATTTTCCTCCGTAGTGCTTTCCCAATAAACGTCCAACACATTAACCCTTCTTCACTTCAGTCTGCCATATCAACTGTCACTCTTTATTTCTGGTACTACCTTAACGATTTGTGGGAATCATTCACCTCAACTGTATGCCTGTCATCCTCTTTTTTCCTTTGACCTCAAGTTTTTCCCTGATGCCGTTGACTTCATTCTTCAAGTGTGTTTTGAACTGTGAATGTCTGCTGTACTGTCAATATGGGATATTTTGAACGCTTTTCTATTTGTAAAATAGTTTGATTTTAAGGGGAGGTAGTTCGTTAGTTGCGCGTTGCCTTATTTCAAACTGTGTCTTAATTCTTTGACAGCTGTGATAATTTACTTTAGTTATTCTCTGCAACTGAATTTGTCCGGCTTGTTATGCAGTTTACTAATTGGTCTCTATTCGATTGGCATGTTTGACTTTAAGACATTCATTGAAGGTAGAAACTGCTCTTCTATTTACAAATATATCAGATTTGTGTGGCTTTTGGTGTATTTCGTTGCAATGACTTGTTATAACTTGTGAAATAGATTCGATTTTTTATGTACTTGCATTGTAAACCATGGATGGGTCTGCGGCAGTCTATCGTTGCAGTATCTTTCACTGTATTCTCTGTTTTCCTCCTATTTTTAAACCACTCTCTTATCATAATAGGTTGGTTTGTCCTGATGAATGTGTTTAAAGTTTGTCCTGTTTACAAATCTACTTCAAAACGGTTCTAAACCAGTCCGAGCTTCTCGTAGAATTTTCTGTCTCACATTTGGAAAAGGTGCGATGGCGGAAAGCACGGCGTGTTTTATTTTGGTTGCTGACTGACCTACGATGATAAATGGCTTTTGAAATGCAAAATTAGCAAAGCAAACAAGCAAATCATCTGTTTTCTCTAAGTAATCTACCTATTGCCAATTTCATGCATCTAAGAAACTCACCACCTCATCCCTAGAAGACTTCGTTCATGCGTGTGTGTGTTGGACTGCACATTAAAAGGAATCACTCTTGAGAGACTCACCCACTTCATACGACAACTTGAAGGTGTGCAAGGCAAGAAAGCCTCAATGACGACGGAAAGAATGATCAGGACCAGCCAGTTGGTTGAAAGTAGGTCCCATTCTTTTCAAGTCAACGCAAAATTTACTTGTGAGAATACTTCTACCCTGCGACGGAATGGGATGGGATCGGATGTAATGAGGGGAGATATGGCCTCATCCTCTTAATCCCGCTTCTTTTTCCCCCATTCCTCCATGCGCTAATCATCAAGCTTTCTTCCGTATAGGAGTTTGGAATGTAAATGTTGGTAGAAACGGAGGTAGTTTAGGACATAGCGTTCTGTAAAAGTTGGGTTTGGAGCAGACGCATCTTGTTGGAAAAGGACTGGATGGTAATACTGATTACTTCACTGAGCAAAACATTTTATGAACGCAAAAACCTACTTGGCTATCCTGCACGCATTTCTCTTACACATTCCGTTTTCTATTCTAGCCTCATGCGCCCAGATTTGTTGACGATACGTGTTTGTTGGACGTTCCTAAATTGAATCCTATATTGGCAAAACATCATCATAATGAGATTATGCTTAAATACTAACTGACAATGGGTCCTGTTGAATATGTTTGAACATCGTTTTAACCACTCGTTATTGGCGCCGGCATTCTTAATAAAACTGTTTTACATCAAGGTCCACGTCTCTTGCTACTTCATTTTGAGTTGCGGGGTTTTTGTTGGTACATTTCTCTCCGTTGCGGTCCCCGTACTATCTTTTTATCACATGTGCAAAAACTATCTATCTTCTTAAGCGGAACTGTATCTCAGTATGGTAACATAGATGTGAGTAAGACTTCCACTCATATTGACCATTAATCTTTTTGTCAGCGCGAGTTGGCACGTCAGACGCAGGATGTTTTGACACATTTGGCCTCCAAGCTAGCCCGCGCCGGCTACCCCGAAGTCCGTATAGGCCTTTGTATCGGTGGTATGGCAGTTAAGGATCAGGTGGACAGTTTTCGTCGCTCTGGTGTTCATATCCTCGTCGCCACCCCTGGTCGCCTCATCGATCTGCTAGAAAAGAAGATTTTCAATTTGGAGATCTGTCGGTACCTTGTGCTAGACGAAGCCGATCGCATGATCGATATGGGCTTTGAAGAGGAGGTCCGAACTATTTTCTCCTACTTCAGGGTATTGTGAGGATTATGGCTATTATGCTTAGATTGTTTTAGTAACTGTGCTTACTGAACTGTGTCGTGTTTCAGGGTCAACGACAGACTCTCTTGTTCTCTGCCACAATGCCAAAAAAGATTCAAAATTTTGCCAAGTCGGCGCTGGTGAAACCAGTTACTGTGAATGTTGGCCGAGCAGGCGCTGCGAGTTTGAATGTTATTCAGGAGGTTTGCTACGTGAAACATGAGACAAAGATTCCGGAATTACTGGAAGCTCTTCAGAAGACTCCTCCACCGGTAAGATGCTTTTAACGGATCAGTTGCTCCTGTCCATTACCTGACTGCGATATTTACCGGCAGGGAAATCTTTACTTATCGTCAATATTTTAAGGACCAATTGGTCTGATGTGTTCACAATTAGGCTAAATTTGAAGTTTCATCTTAAATTATCACTTAGTTCATGGGTTTATGAAGCCCTTTTTTGGATTTAATATGCTGATTGAATTCGTCGAGAAGCCAAGCGTTAAGACCAAAGCAATAGTTTTAGATTCCGAGATTGGTTCGATTAGGAGCGAATCAAGTGCCTTTATTGTTTTAATATTGTTAATTTTTTGTATGCGACATAAGTCTGTGTGATTGTGAGTTTTTTATCCAGTTTTACTGTTTACATTATCAAGCGTGTATTGCCGGCATACGTGGGCTGAAAAGTAAAATATGAATCCCTCTTGAGAATCTTTTGAAGTGTGCACTCCGAAACGTGGAGATGATGCAGAGAATAAGTGCTGGGAGGGTCTGGCCCTTTGTACTTTAGTTTGAAGTCACTTCGTGCCAAATTTAACACGTTCGCTACCACCGTTGCGCGTATGTGACATTAATATATTCCTGCAAATACGTAATTTGTTATTTATTATTTCATGAAAACTTTAAACTGCAGGTTAGTTGATTGATTGCATAGATAAAATCAGTGTAGGCTGGCTTAGCTGGTAGCCAATGTGTCAACCGCCTATAATCCAAACTTCTTCACACATAAAATGTCAATTTTTTTTGGGAATTTAATCAGACTCTACTGGAAACGCCTTTTTCGTTAATGTGTATAAGTCAGTCAAAACAATGTTCTTTGGGCAACGAAGACATCCTTGTTTTCATTAAAGCGTTTTATTGAGAAGGGTATCAAGAGTTTGGCGGTTTGTTGGCAGACCATCCAATTTGTGGCCGCAGTAAAGACTCCAAGAGTTCTGCTTTAATACATTCAACACGCCTAAAATGTGTCCCTCTGTTAATAACATTCATTTTATTGAACGCTCATAATTCCATGAATTGGAAAATTATGTAAAAGTTAAGAACAAGTGGGAGTGGGAGCATTTTGTGGTGAGGTGGGGTTGTTTTTATCGGCTTTTCTACAAGTAGTAGATCAGTAAAAAGTTTAAATGTGATTTGCATTTTTCGGACAAGATAGTAAAAAGCACGCCCCCTTAGTCGTACAAGAAAAATCCTATGTGGCCCTCATTTTTGTGATTTTTTTACTAGGTAGTAAAGCTTACGGTGGCTTTAGGTGCGTGTGGCTGCTTCTACCCACTATTGAGATGTGATGTAAAATAGTGGAATGCTTTTGTCATGAGCTAACTCAATTGCAACGTGGCACAAGTATGTTCGATGGGTTTTGCTAACCCAGGGCTGATGCTTGGATCTTCTTAACAAAAACTGAGTAAGACACTAATCACAATTACTTCAAGTGCCCTTCAAATCTAAGTCATTCTCTGTGAGATGGTTAGACATTTGAGCTCCAGCCGCCATATCATATTCATTCATTTAGAATACTTTCTGGAGTGCTTGCACTATGGCGACAGTCCATTTTGGCTAAAAAGGAGCCCATAGCTAGTTCTATTATCAAAGGTATGATTAGGACTACGCATAATTTATAAATCAGAGAAATTTGGAGGTAGCACTATCGTCAGTGCATGTAGTAGCCTTGCATTGCCGTCGTCTAGGCCGGTTTCACGGGCGTTACTGCCGTTTAAGCTAAACCAGAGCTGTCGGATCTCTTGAAGAAAGAAAATAAATTTTCGTGAATTAAAGCTGTATTTGCTTCTCCTGCTACACTTATTTACCCATCACCCATCACTTAGCCAATACTTTGAAAGGAACTTAGGTATAGGAAGATTTGTCGGTACAGTTGGACAGCTTGCTTCTCTCCGCCACTGACCTTGCAATGGTTATGCTTGTTTGAATCCTGACGTGAAATTGTGTAGCCAGTTTTTTTGTTATCTATAATGAGGCAGTCTAGAAGATTTTGTGTTTTCTTCTCGGGGTACTTTTCCAACTGTACTGTGTAGGCCAAGAGGAAATCTGTCGTTCTCCTTACCGGCCGAATGTTCAAAGGAGTAAGTGATGCGGTGGACTGAGATTGTCATTCATGGTCGTCTTTGAAACGTTTACCGTATTGTACAGTGTTCGTATTCTTTCGTAAATATTCACGGACTCTACGCTCTTGTTTACTAGGCGCTTTTTTACTCCATGATGTTTCATAAACGCACCGCCGCTTTTGCTTGCGATCGTGATTAACGGTGTTTAAACTGAACTTGCTCAAGTTGTGTGCCCCAGCTATCGGAAAATGCTTACCGCGTATTACTTGATTTACTATTGTCACGGTGGCACCATTTTTATATCCCGCCTGTAAAATTAAAAAATTCGATTGGACTTGAACGATCCTCGTAAGTGTCTGGCCAGAGGCTTCCAAAATTTTATAATATGTTTGTGTCCGTAGGTAATAATTTTTGCGGAGCGGAAGCAAGACGTTGACGCGATTCACGAGTATCTTCTGCTGAAGGGTGTGGATGCGGTGTCGATTCACGGTGGCAAGGACCAGGAGGAGCGTGTGACGGCTGTCAAGATGTTCCGCGAACGTCAGCGTGATGTCCTTGTCGCCACGGACGTGGCAAGCAAAGGTCTTGACTTTCCCGAGATCATGCATGTCATCAACTACGACATGCCGGAAGACATCGAAAACTATGGTGCGTAATTTTTCCGTCTGATTGAAATGTCTTATTTTGTAGTGGTGTAGATTGGGAAACTGAAAATTTGATGGTTCGCTTTCTTGCAAGTCCTCCTTTTCCTTAAGTTTTTGTTTCCTCTGTACGGCTTCTTCGACTTGCGGAGGCATAGTTGAGCGGAAGTTTCTGTCATAACTAGATGCTTTTTAAACTGCTAGAAGTTCCTCCCTCTCATCTATTAAACGGGTTTTAAAGAATTCCCTTATTTAAGTGGTGGTTGCCTCCCGTCGTGCTTTTATGCAAATTCTCTTTGCACCAGATTTTAACTTGCTTTAAAGAAATGTATTCTACCAAAGTTTCATTCAGGCTAAGGTTGTCCTCCCATGTTTCCCCCCCCTCTCATTCTTGCTCTGTTTCTAACTCTGTTTTTATTAATTGCGTCAATTGTTTATGCAGTTGAAGGTTTATTTTTGGACTTAGAGGACTTGCAGACTAGCTAGCAGAAAGAAGTCATATGCACATATGTAAAAAAAACGTGAGAAGCGATAATAGTTGTCTTTTTTTCCAAATCATATATTGTGGCATCGACAATGAATGTGTCACCTGATTCTACATCATTATAGTACACTGCTAGCCAACTTTGCTAGGGTGTTTTGTGAAAAAATATCACTTATCTAGTGTTTAGCGTCTTGGTTACCCCGTGGGAGTTATGTCACATTTACGTCTACAAAAGCATACAAAAAGTGGTAAAACCTCTTAAAGCATGGTAGCCACTTTTCACCCCTACCTCCTCATTAAATCGTGAAATCCCGCAAAATACTCCAAACATAAGCGATGCAATGCAACTTGGAGTAGTTGCCTCTTCGTGATATATTTTTTCATAAACTGTGGCAAAGCAATGTAAGATTATTAAGTAAGTTCGTGGGTTTCTTACAGCGCAGTTTTGGTTTATGCGTTGAAATATTCACTTGTAAAATCAACTGTCAATGCCCATCAAGGCAAAAGCGAAACGTTATTTCCACTTCTATTAAACGTTTAGTCGTTAGAGATCAGGAAAAGTGAGGATGAGGCACAGTCTCCCTCCCATACATTTCTAACATAAAACTCTTTTTACCGGTTAGCATTGCGGCGGCATAAGGTCTTACAGTGCATTGCAAGCATTCTGATTTACTTGTCATAGCTGTTTTCGAAACACAAAATGTGCAGCTGAAAAATTTGAACTGTAGACAGCCACACTCAGACGCACAAAACAAGCATAACCTACTGTGAATGAAGTGCTGCGTGCTTAAAAGTGCGGGGTGCGGTAGGTAGTTTAGTATACAAAAAACATTTCTCATCGTAATTCAGTCAGTAAACAATCCATGATTCGAGGCCTTTTTATAACTTATGTGGAAGAAGTGAAGATCATATTGAGTCTTTGAAGGCTATTGCCATTTCAGATCTATTCTCTCATCGTCCTTTGTGCGACTTTGTTAGCCAAAGTAAGTGTAAACGAGTAGTTTTACAAATCGCGTTAAACGTTACTGGAGCTTGTGCGCCTCTTTTCAAATCAAGAATAGATTATCTTCCTGAACATGATGCAACATCTGTCAATGGATTTGAACTGTTTGCCCAGTAAGACATGCTCTATCGACATACTAATGCCCATCCCTCCAAATTTTATAATGCGCTCGAATAAACAGTTACATGTTCTTTACTAGTGGGGTGTCTCACAAACTTTTTACCACCTCCCATCTCCCTTCCAATTGCAGGCAATTCTGATAATTCTTTTACCAATCGAAGTAGTTGATCCTGAAGTGGATTGTCTATTCCTTAATAGAAAACGCCTTTGAAAATGTGTTTTCGAGTGGTCCAACGGTACGGCATAATAATCGTGAGAAATTACGATGTTATCTCTTTTTCCATGCGCACTTGTTTTATCACAAGTTATCTGTTGCTACTGTAATCTATCTGAACAGGTTGATTGAAGTCGACTGACCGATCCAATTGTCTCTAAAAATGATAGCGTGTTAGTTATCGTTTTCGGTATGACTGGGCCTCAAGGAGAAGTTGTCCTCCTTTCTTAAATTTCGAGCTCTTGGGTAGCATAAACATGGTATATTGGAAATAAATAACTTTAAACTGATAGTAGTTATACTGCAAAAATGATTATTTTAATTTTGCCAAATAATTTGAGGTAGGTTTTTTGGGAGCGCTTTTTTGACTTACATCGATCTTTTTCACCTGTTCCCAGCGTCACCATTATGTGACAACTAGTTTTGCAACTGTCGGTACAGTCAAATTGTGTCTTATTAAGTGTAAAATAATTATGCAGATGTAGGGTGTTCCCAACTTGTAGACTGTTGTGTTTCTCTTTAGAATAACAACTAATTTGGTGAATCTCTTGGTCTGTAGTGGTTGACTTTCCTTTGGGACTAGCTGTGAAAGTGTTTAGGTTCGTTGAAACGAATTTATGAAAGACTCTTGTCTTTTAAATATTTGTTTAATCTCAATCTATGCGGGATATCACTCTGCTTTTTTTTAAAATGCGTTATAAATTCGGGTATGCGAAAATCATTTAGACAGACATGTGACAAGCTGTTTGTGTCTTAAGGATTGTCATTTCCTGGCGGTAGAAATGTTCGTAAAGCTGAAATCAAGTCGGTGCTCTATAGTGCGCTTTTTGTGGGTAGTCGTTTTACTGAGTGCATTACTTTACTGCTAGCTGTTTGCTTAGTGCGGAGGTTTTCTAGGATCACATTTTTGGAAGTTCAAAAATGATCACTGACACGATAGGTGCAGATGATTCTAGACGCCCAACTATAGTCACAAACACGAGGGTTTGGGTAGGTCTGTGACCGTTTCATGCGAAGCGAAAATTAGGAATTAATGCGGCAACGAAACGTAAGTTCGCTCTTACGAGCTCAAAAATATTCACAATCTCAGATAGCAAATAAATTAAAGAGGCTACTGTTGGCAAGAAATTCGATCTTGAGAGTTTTTCGGGACCGGAATCTATCTGAAATGTGCAACACCTTCTGACATGTTTCATGTGGAATTGAAACTCGCGCTTGTCTCCACAATATGCAGACATGTGCCAAAGCTTTTCTCCTATGCAACTTGGCCACACATGGAATGGCGTCAGTAATTGAAGAAGTGGTTGGATCTTTCATTATTAAGTTCAATTTAAATTTGATATTTTTTTGAACAGTTGCGTGTTTCGGGGTTAGCAACACTCTTCGAAAAGGGCATTTCTGCATATTACATCAAAGGGTTGATATACCTCCAAGGAGCTGCTTACTTAACAAAATCATAAACTCTGTCATCACATTACATTTTACAAATTGGAAGTGGTTTCTGAAGGTTTCTGTAACTTCATAATTTGATGATATGGTCATCCTCTTGATGTCTCGGTATCGCGTGTTCCTTTGCAAAATAGATTTATTCACTATGATAGTAGAAAAGGAATCTGGTGACTTGAAAAATTGTTAGTGAGAACTTTGCATTGGCAATGAAAGTGGACTGTTTTGCTACTGTGAAAATACTCTCTTTTCTAAACCTATCCTGACATTACATTCATGTGTGAAAACGCAATTGTTCAATGGGGGTGGAAATAGTTTTGTTTATTTAATTTGCAGACTACGTCTTTGGGGGATTTTGCTTAGTCCATGGTCGAGAGTTCATGGGGTCGGGGTACCTTGCCCACACTTATGCACATAGAACAGGCTTCTATAAATTAGGGCTCAGATTTGGAGATAAATTAGTAATAGTAGCTATTTCTGCTGCATTTTGAATGACATTTTGGACAAATGTGGGCTACAGCTTAAATGAATCATTTTTAGTACGCTTTGATCATAGTGGTAAATTTGGCCCTAGATTGCTTAACTGGGACGGTTGGTAACATTTACAAAAGTCGAATCAACGCTATTCCGTATAATCGTGACTCCAGTTTTGGTTGAGATTGAAAGTAAGGTAATGGGTAACTTAATCTGTGAGTATTTGATGACGGGGAGGTATGCTACAGGGGTATTCTTGTCAAATTCGGAACTTTTTGAGCATATAAAATGTAGGAAAAATTTTTGATAAGTGCTAATATGTACTTCTTTTTTTTATTACACACGTGCACGTAAGCCAGCTTTTAAAGTAATGTAGGTGTGGTTGACAAGGCTCTAATCTGGGGGTCACTACAGCCGGGGCCGTTATTTACTTCATTCAGATTTCTTAGTGCTGCTGTATTCCATGGTTAAACTGTACTGCGCTTGAAGTCGTGTAGGTTTTGCGTCTCCGTTCAAAAATAACTTAATTACCGCACACTTCTGTGCACGCACTCTATTGTCTACCATCTTGCTCTGGCTTAATGATAGGGCGTACTTGGCATTTACTTCAAAATGTGGTGTCACCACAGTAGCACATCTTATTATACGCCGAAAAATTCAAGTCTCGGTTTGAGTTGAACATCCGTGCGTGGCGGGCCATTCTCTGGACGTTTTAGTTACATTGGTTAATGGAACGGTAAATTTTTCAACAGTGGTAAATGGTATTGCTTATCAATGGCGAGAAAGGGACAGTGGTATCTCTGCTTTTGTCGCTTTGATTGCAATACGTTGTCCATGGTGTGATGATAAAAGCGTTTCTTTTTTTTTCTTGTCCTCCCGTTAGTGCACAGGATTGGTCGTACAGGCCGAGGCAAGCAGAAAGGTTTGGCGACTACTTTTATCAATAAGAGTGTGAACGAGTCGACCCTGCTGGACTTAAAGCACCTGCTCATAGAGGCGCGACAGCCGGTGCCAGATTTCCTGCTGGAGCTCTCTGCTGATCATGTGGACGAGCACTTGGCGGGCGTGAGCGGTGACGAGGTGGGCTGTGCTTACTGCGGTGGCCTCGGACATCGCATCACACATTGTCCCAAGCTGGAGGCCGAACAAAATAAGGCTGCTGTGGGAATGAGTCGCAAGGACTACCTTTCCTTCGCCGATTACTAAATTTCCCTTCATGTTCTCTATTTCCAAATTTTCTTGTATATATGTGCGTATCTCATCCTACAATCTGCTATTTCATTTTCTCAATCGACTAAGTCCTGCTAATTTGTCCTTGAAGCGAATTTCGCTACTTTTGGAAGATAATTAGCGTAATGACCGATCGGCAGACGCATTGTTTCCTAATGAAGTAGTCTCCCAAACATAATGGAAAGGCTCTAGATTTCGGCATTCATTGACTGGGACATATCTGTTCGTCATTTTTGAAAGGAAATATTTTTCGTGTACTTTGCTATCAAAATGTAGCAAAGCCGCTTACTACTAAGGATCGACTGATATTCTGTTCGGTGAGGTAACCGGCATTACAGTCTACATGCCTTTTTCACCGAGACAAATCTGCCACAAATTTCACTTTTACAGGCCTTTGAGTCGCGTTTCTGTCAAACTTTCACATCCCAGCTCCCAGCGTGGCGTGGAATTATCGAAAGTTAATGTCAAGAAGGTGTGACGATGAGCGCTTGGAGGAATGTGAGGAAAACGAGCAGGATGCCGAGGATGAGGTTATACCGCTCCCTCTCTCTCACGAGTAAGTTTTTTACGGTCTTGAGAAGAATGGAACTTGCCTCCAACTGGCTGACAGGCCCTGACTGTTTTTTTGCGTCTTCATTAAAGCTTTTCTTACTTTGTACATTTTCAAGCTGTCGTATGGAGTAGATGAATCTCTCAAGCGTGAGTGTTTGTATGGGCAATTCATCATACCCACTTGTCTAAGCTAAATGCAGTCTTATTGTAAGATGATGAACGCCTTCCAAATGTGAAGTGGATGATGGGTGGGTCGTTTGGAAGAATCCAATGATTCAGTCGTTTGCTTGAAGAATTCAGCAACGCAAAAATTATTTCTTATTAAAGGTCGCTTATTTTATTAGTCAGCTAATAAGCCAAAAATATAAAACGCACAAACTGACAGGCTGTGGAAGCTGTTGTCATCTTTCAATGTGTGCGTAGGTGTTAATAGCCCCACGCTTGACTTCCACCACGGTATTTTCGGCATCACTGGAAGTTGGAGTTGAAGCATAAATCTCATCAAATAAACCCCTTAACCGGCACTATCACATGGGGCTTCAAAGTACAGGAAAATGACGGAGAGTGTCGATGCGGTGATGTACATATCTGTTCTTCATAATGTAAACATGTGAGCCATCGCAGGTTTTTTTTGACAAGTAATAACACGTCATGGTAGCGACCTACGCACAAAATGTCAAACGTTTTTTTGTTTCATGTAAGGTGTGGCCTATGTGTGTTACATCTACGTCTCTCATTGTAATTTTGATGGCGTAATGTGTTATAAATAAATTTTTAACTGTGCTGATCTTTTTATTTATTATTTTTCCTACTATTTTCCGTTGATAGCTCATAAGTCCTTTCTGTACGTGTATAAATTATGCCCCAACTCGTACACCGCCTTCTGAAAAGACGAAGGTGATGCAGAATTATGATACAGGGATTGAAACTATTCTGGGAAAGTTGTGGTTTTATCCAGCATTATTCGCTTTTCTGTTTTTTAGTTTGACCTCTGTAGACTTAGTGTAAAAGAGTCCCTTTTTACTGTCAAATTTACCAACTTCGCATTGGTACCCGGAGTTATAACTCTCTCAGTAGATAAAATGGCAGACTTTGCATTGCTGAAAGTTGATTTGCCTGTAAAGGTCATTAGACTTAGTAGGGTACTTATTTTTCGGTGAGAAGGTGGGTTGGAACTTTACCAGAGCCCACTCAGGCCTTTCAGATTCACACTATTGAACACTACATTAAGGTGCAAGAAAAAATTGTCAAAGGCTTATCAAAAAAATGTTTATTTGACCCCTCTTGTCTTCATGAGCCTGTCAGGTCGAACCTTAAAATCATCACCACAATAGGCGTTTTTTCTGTCGTGGTAAAAACCTATCCGCATCCGGTGCTACGATTTTTACGAAGGATTTGTTTTCTCTTTTTTTTTCTTAACTAGCTTAGTATCATTTAAATGGTTAAGTGGACGCTGCTTTCCTTTTTTTTCTTCCTCAAATTATGCATTATTTAATCATCCATGTTACTGTGCCTGAAAAATGCAACTCAACTTTTGCTCCTTATGTTCATCCGTGACTTTTTTCAACAAAATTTTGTTCAACTATTCTCATTTCTTTTTTACGATGAGAAGGATATTAGCTGATGCTCTTTGCTTTGGGCTTTTGCTCCTGTTTCATGTTCAGTACAAGATCAGGCTCTCGGTAGAAACCCAACTACATTGTTAGTGTTCCCTATTGGGGTGTTTAGGGATATAGAGAGTATCTGCGTTTGTCCTTTTGTAAAATCACGGTACATTTTTCTGCTCGAAAGAAGGCAAATTCCCAAATTTTTTTGAAATGCTCTCTATCTTCTGAGTAGTTGGAATGCTTGACAAATGCTTAGTGCTAAGTGGATTTACCAGCTTAACGCCGCACCCCTCGGCACCACCTTGCAGGCACTTATCGCGCAGTCCAAGTTGTTTGTTGCATTACGATCGCTTTGCACACACTTGAGCGAGAGAGGGAAAGAGAGAATAACACATCTTTGGATTTACGACAAAGTTTTTTTTCTCTGATCTGTTTATACTAGGCCTTAGAGATCGATAGGTGGGCTTCACTCCGTCAACATGAATGCTGAATTACAGGCGATCAAAAAGTGATTGTCACAATAGCTTCGATTCTCAGTATCATTCAACGTGGTGAAATGTTAGATTATCACGTCTCGCTCTCGATCCAGATTATATTCCGTTGTAAACTAAACTTATCATTAATCGCTGGGGTCTAATCCTTCTCCTCCAAAACTTTGTGAAATACAGAATTTCATGTGTTTAGCTTTTTAGTCGGAGCAATTGTGATGAAATATTAGATAATTAAATGGGGTTAATGGGATTTTCGGCACAGTCTGTTGCAGTGACTTAGTGTAACCTGCAGGAACCCGAAAAACGTTTATGTTGATACAATATAGAACAAATATGGGTTCGCGGAAGTCGAATATCGCCGCGGTTCGCTTCACCATGCTCTCACACATCCAATTCAACGTGGTAGCACAGCGGCACAACCTGTAAAATTTGTTGCTAAGCCTTTGAAGAATGTGAGGTGACACAAGTCACCGCCTAGAATCAAAAGATTTGCACAGTGTGCTTCTGGAGATGAAGCAGTGAATAATGAGTGCCGTATCATCCAAGACCCTTTGTACTGCTGAAGATTTATGCGTTATGAATCGAGATTTACGCGCCAAGAAGAGCTTTCTGGTGTGTCGAATGGGGGTGATTCAAAAACTCCTTCACGTTTGCACTACTTGAGAATCGAAATCGTGTTGGCGTCAGCTGCCAAGTGGATTCCCGTTGCATGGATTCCGTGAACATCAATGTGTAAAGTTAAAACCATTATCAGAAGGATGTCGTAATTCGACAATAGGGATTCTTCTCTCATCCTGGTTTCAGTCACCATTCTGAATGGCGTGGCGCACCGCTCACGCCAATTCTGTTAACAATCAGAAGCGCTGCAGAAGGCTAAGGTATTCCTGCAATTGTCTGCAGCATCACATAGATCCTTTAATTCCTGTGCTAAGGAGTGATTAAATTTAAATCAACCTTTCGAAACGGAAGAAATTCAAGTTAACTTTAGAGAAATTTCGGTGTTACCCATATTAAAAATGGCGAATTTTAAGCAGAATTTGAACATTTAATCCACCCAATCCTTGTGAAAATGAGATTAATGGATAGCAAAAAATGGAGCACCGAGGAAAATCTGATCATAAGCCACTGGTGTAATAAATGGTGTGGATATCAACAATTCGCAGGTCGTAAGTAATACCTCCAAATTCTGTCGCTCCGGTACACTTCGCCGAATGAACCTCAAACACCTACTGTTGAATTCGGGTACTTTCTAGCTGTAATTGTTATGTCTGTCTTTCGGTTAATTGCACTTTACTCAAAGGCTCAGAAAAGTAAGAAGTGACGCAGGAGAAGGTATAAAAACCCTCAAAATCTACCTCTACGTCGATAATGTCGAGCGCTTATCCCTTTATCCACTTGTAGGGCTCCTAGATTACCCTAATATATGGGCGAAATTTCCTTGTTTCCAATGAATTCTTTCGAAATATTTCTAGGTTACTTCCAACTAAGGTTTAAAACTAGACCATTCTGGAAATTTTACAGATTTCTTTTGCTAAATTGCCACGGACTCTACATTGTTGATCTATCATAAGTTGTCAAGCAGTGTTGTCTTTAGATTTTACAGCTTTGCACCTGTTTGCTTTAAGCACTTGTTCGCCTTTATCCATTAATTCTTAAAGGTAAAAGAGTCAGTTTAAAAAGTACACTATCGTACACAAATTTGCTCTAAATTTTAAATGAGACCCTGTCTGCTACGTTTACAAGTGAACTTTTAAACATGTGTTAGAAACTTTTGCCCCTATTTGGCCTGAAGATTCCAAGAAATCCGCAATCTGTCAGGAACGCCCCAAAAATCTCCCCTAAGTTAATTTATAAATCATGTAAACTTTAATAACTTAACTAAGAGAGGAGTATTAAATGACAACTATTTATCCAGGAAACTGTGGTATTGTAGGTGGTCTTCCACAGCTTTAAACATCTGCTTCTATTGGGTTATTTCAAGGTGTGAGAACAAAAGAGAAGACTTATCGGAAAAACTCTAGACATATATCTCCATTGCCTACTCATTCAGAATTTTACCCGACTGTTTGCATTCGTTCCTGATACCAGATATGGAGATATGCGCTTTAGCAGTTATAAGTAGTATGTGCGTCTACTGTGACTGAAACAGCCTCGACGAAAGTCTAAATTTCCTTTCTTTTTTCTACTTTAATCGCTTCTAATTAAGTTATTTTAATATTATTCTCAAATGGAAGAGAATGCTACTCTCTGGTGCTTGAAGTCACCTAAAAGCAGTGATTTCAAAGTATCGTTATGTTACGAGGCTCGCATCTTGTTGCAAATGCCCTCCTCATCTCTAACAATTGCCATATTTCTGTACTCAGACGATCACTGTCACCTCACTTTTATGCAAGACAACAAGAAAACACTGTACACATTAGAAACAACTTCGGGCAGTGTGAGCTTTGTTTGAATGAAGAGTGCTGAAGTTGCTTAGGTGAGTGTTTGCATTTCTTAGGACATTCAGTACAGATCGTCGCAATTACTTGTTACAACGTGTAAGAACTTGCACATTACGGGTGACAGTCTGCATGCAAGCATTATTAAGCATAGGTAGACGTGCAGTCGTCTACCTCCACGATTACTCTTTATTTGTGCTCTCTACCATTTGCCTTCCATTTGGAACCCATCTGATAGACGTGAGTCGAGCTTGTCCATCTCACGAGCCAGATTAAAGTCGGTTTCAGGCCTGGGGAGGGCAGCACCTTGTGACATTTGTTGAATAGCATTCAAAGAAGGTATGGTAGGCTAAGATAGTGCTCATTAATTTAGTTCGGGTGATGATCCACTAAAAGTAGGAAACATTATGGTCAATACTTTCACAGCTACTTTAATTCTGAGAAGTTGACCTTCACCGCAGATCTACAGTTTGCCTGCAGTTTTTTTGCAGAGTGAGATCTCCTCTGTGCCACTTTCTTCAGTACATCTTCCTCATAGTCACTAATTAGACCACATCACTCAAGTCTTTGTTGAAGGAACACCATAGTATGATCTAGTAGGCAGTGAGTGATGAGACGTGAAGGTAGTAGCAACGCAAAAGTTAAAAACGCTATTTCATTGCTTGCATACAATTAAACCGATTTTAGCTCTACTTTTTGGCCTTAAAATTAAAGGTGAAATGCTGAAAGATTTGAATACTCATAACTGTGGTGTGTGAATTGCGACAACCACATAACTTTGTGTTGGGGGCCCCATAATTCTTAAAAATAAACCAACTTGAGGTCTCATTTTGACTGCAGCAATGATGTGTGTGATACGCTAATTTTAAGCTCATGGTAGGTCCTAATTCCCAACAACACAAGGTAGTATGGAGGGATCTCTAAAATTGCAAGGAAGATTGGAATGATTCAGGCTGATTGATATGCATCTAAAATGAGTCCACTTCCTCTTTACTACTTATATGTAATACATCAAATGCAATTGGTCCCTTGTGATTCTTAATATTGCACTTTTCTGATCCCCCGTTCATATTTGACCTTTTGGTATTATGACCTCAAATCGTCGAGGATCCAATCAGCTGCAAGCCTTAGTACGTATGCCAGAATTTATTGCATTTGAGCATAAGTTTGTCAGTTAATCTGTCAACCCATCATGTTACGGCCTCTATATGTGTTGTGTGGAGGTTGGATTAAGTCGCCCCTTAGTCTTACTTTGTGTTGTTGCCACTACTGGGGTCATCACATTGCATCAGCAGACTCAGAGGCAAATCATGCTGCAATGGTGTCTTATTGTATTGCAATCACTTGTTAATGTAAGCTCGATCCACTAAACCAATTTGAAGTATTAGTCTAAAGGTGACAAACGAGGTGAATAAACTCAACACAAAAGAAGAGGTGAGTGATGTTTCCGGGGCTGAGGATATGAGCAGATTATCTTTATAGGGAACAATTTTGTGCATTGTAGTAGTCAATTTCCCCTGAATTCCTAACAGACGAAATTATTTATTTCTAACAAAAAGATAAGAAATGCAAATTGAGCTAAATGCATAGTCACAGCTGTTGTTTACAGCGTCCACTTTTGGTAGGAAGTTGTACTAGCCATGCAATTCCTTATAAGATTGACTGACTGATTGTTGCATCGGATCATCACTATTAAGGCACGCAGATGCATGTTGAAAGTCATTTCTTCCACACAAAATGTCACATCTCTCAATCAGAAACGCTGTCCGTGTTTATTAGTCAAGCACCATTCATCATGTTGCAGTCATGTGCAGATAGAGCCAGTGTTCCGTCCTACTAATCGGTGTTGGCAGGACATTGACGCCTGGATCGAATATCTTGGTTCCGGTGTAACGCATTCAGCATAAACTATAAACCTGTTAAGGCATAAATTTGCGTGTCTGAGCACTTTGCTCCCAACTCTTCTTTGGATAAATTCAAGGTATTTTTAAACTTCATCTCGCTGTCACAGGTCACATTTGAATCCGTTTTTTCACAACAAGGAAGAAACATGACTGCAGATGCTTGCAGGTAGTGTGACATGTTTGGTAACAAGGTCACAGATGGGTAAATTCGAGATTTTCTTTTCTAAAGCCTGACGTCACATATATGTGACATGTGTCACTTATTATTTTATTTTAGGAATTTCCCCTGATCGCGAATCAAAATAAAACTATGATTATTCGTGATTTGTGCGACAGGTTTGCTAACGGCGTCACAAATGTGTAAATTCCTAATTAACTGTTCTATACTTGGTATCACAAATACGTGGCAGGTATTCTCTATCAGTTATTTGTCAATGTTTATTATTTACGCTTCAAAAACAGTACGGAATATGGTCATTCCAACTGGTAATTATTTTGGCTAAAAAATAATTAATCGCAGTTGACTTTCACATTGGAACACTAAAACATGAGGACTTGTGACCGAGTGGCCTTAGAGATGGTGGTACGCGGCGGTGTTCAAGGTATTATATTTTTAAGAACCGTTGCATTGGTGCATTCTATTTATACCTAAACAATCCTAAGGTCTAAACAATAGACACAATCTAGAGTACGCATTAATCACGAAGTTGCGTGAAGCACACCAATATCCAACGTGTAAATTTAATGGAGTACGCTCCTCTCAGGCATAGCTTTTGACGTCAGTTAGAGGTATATCGACTATAACTTCCATGCTCCACTTTGATGATTTATGCATCTGTGGACAGCAGGAAGAGTAAGGTGGTTTGCATAGGTGCCTCTAGGTGTGGCTACGTAAACACTCAAAAGTCCAATCAAGTAGTTCAACCATGCTGATATATTTATCTAAAAAGATGGAAGCTTTGTTTAAGACATGAACAGGGTAGAAAAAAGCAAAATTTTGTATGAGAATATGTAAAAAAGAGGCTCAACTAAGGAGTCAAATCCGTCTGCCTCATCGACAAAGTGTTTCCAAAAATTGTGAGAATTTCGCTGGTGCGGCAATATTTTCATGAGTTGTAAAGCCTATGAATCCGGCGAGAGGTCAAATCAACAGGCTGGAGGGAGAGTGGCGGATGACTGTAAAAAACAACACTTGTGAGGCATAACTCATAGAAATGACTACCCCGGTGTAACTAGCAGAGGGTGGTCATATGAATGGTGTATAAAGGCAAAGGTAGAAATATGCGCCAATCTGTTGCCACTTTGAAATTCCTTAATATTAAGTGCGTAAGTTAAACCTGTGGAGGGTGATTTATACTCGCCTTTTGTAAGAACTGAGCCGCACAAATTCCCACCACATTTGCCCCCTATCATTTGGAAAAGTTTAAGTGGCAAAAACACTGCATAAAAATAGCCCCAATCAGTAACATATGCATTGAAGGATGGCAGTACGCTCCAAGAGGTGTCAGTTAATTATTCACGTCGTTTGGGTGTGCATTAAAACGTACAATACACTTAATGACTGAGTAAGTGAATGAATTGTAACGGAAAGTGATTTTGTGCCCCTACATTTCCACATTTCACTACTTGTCTCTAAAGTCCCACCCAATATCCACCCATACGACTAAGGCGCATTTCACTTGGGCCACCAGAAGATTACGTTTGCAGTGCTATTTCATAAACTGCAGTTGCAAATTCCAAATAGATGATAGCCAAATAGTGATTAAAGGGACCTCGGCAGTGTAAAAAACCATCTCTGTCTTCCTTAGATAGAGCAAGGATTGGTGAATGAGTAGGGAAATAGTCCCAAGACAGGGTCTTACTGGGCAACAGGGAACTATATGCCACCAAAACATATACTAGTGAGAAAATTGGCCTGTCAGTTAGGATAATAGGAAGGGTGATGCTGCTTCACCTTCCACATACCTCTGATGCTATTACTCCAAGTTATGGCTATCATCTAATCCAAGCATTTAAAATCCCACAATCATAAGCCAAGCAGGTAGCTATGGACAACTTGAAGTGGTATGAAAACGAAGGTAAGTAGTGCTGCATTTCTTCTTTTAGCTGGCGAATAGCTTGTATCTCTTTGTAACAGGCTGATTAATTAATGTTTTAATTATTCTCGCAATTAGAAAAGTCTCTCCTTGTACATACTTTAAAAAACGCAGAAAACTAACCACTGCCATTCACTAACAGAACTACTGCCTTTATTTGAGCGACAGATTCTGCGCTTTTCAATGTCTACCCTCATTGATGTATCTCGGTAAATTTGATCGAATTCAAGTGTTATCTACGCAATCCTTTGAATAAAAAGTGGAAGTCTTAAGAATTGAAAGAAATGTATAAACTTCATTGGGAGTACCTATGCAGCGCTCCAAGACTTCCCTTAAGGCGAAAAAAGTCATAATGCTCCCGCAGTCATTAAATTTCTATGCAAGTGAGGTAATAACCACAAGTCACTGATCCCTCTTGGCAATTTTACTGGATCTGGAGGTTCGTCCTAAGTAGGAAATGGATTCGGGATAAGAAATTTTACTAGCCACCACGCATGTCCATGACGAGACGGAGGAACACAGACCTAAAAGCAGATTTATGTAAGAAAGGCTGAAATTTGGCACAGTTGTGAAGAGATGGGACCTTGCGTCTGTTTCTCCTTGCCCCTTTTTTTCACTTCAGAGCTGGCAATTTACACCTATCTGGGTTTTATCCAGCAGGTATCGCGTGACCTCATCATCAATATCTTTGTGCAGATACGGTAGTCATCTCTGTAAAGAAACTTTTCCAGTTGGTTTCCATTTGTCATCGCTTCCGTTATTAATAGTTTTCCTGCAGAACACAGGACTAGAGCAATTCCAGAGGATCGAGGTAATTTTTAAACCTTTTGTTTAGGGCCGTCAACGATTCCCCCATTCATAGCATATGCATTACTTCCGCCCCGCTGGGGTTTGTCATTTGGCAGAAGGGAACCAAGCTAGATGTCCTTTAGGATTGTGTTTGCCTTCCGTTGCCACTATTGTAGCGCTCCGAGACTTCTCTGAAGACGAAAGAAGACATAATACTCGGGAAGGTGGGGGTTGGGGCTACTGGCCTGGCCCAGAGGCCAGGCCATTAGGTAAAGGTTCAATAGCCCGGATACAAAGTAACCCTTTAACAAAACCGACACTTAAACAAACAACCAACGTGTAGCACTTATTTTGAATGCCCTTTGTGAAGAGATTTACAGAGGTTGGCATGTATGGCTTCCAAGGTGTTTTACTACATAAGCACAGAATGTACTTTGAGGTGTCTTATCCATTGAAATACTTACAATGGCGGCCTACTGTCCCCTACCAATGAAAAAAATTAATAGCTGGATTCAATTTACTATGCGTTTTGTTTCTAAAAGCCAAGATGAAGATAAAGAAGAAGGGGAAGAAGAAGGATTACACTTTTATTTAACCTTTAGTTACTACCTATTTATAAAAATTGCGATCAAGGGGTTGGTTAGTATTAATGTCAAGAAAAGGTGAAGAATGATGGTAGAAGTGGGTCAGTGTCGACGTTCTCCCAATTAAACTGAAATGCAAATCTTGGCACGAGTACATTATGTAGTAATATTTAGTTCTGTGTCGACACGTAAGGACCAAGACGCCACTTTCCTTCCACTTTTTTACCAGTCCTAACTCTATCAGCTGTAGTAGGAGAAGCAGAAGGAAAAGCATCAGAGGAAATGGAAGAGGGCGCTGGCGACTTTGGAGTGTATTGTGTACTGTGGCATGGAGGCATCAGAAATGGTTGGTTGGCCTTTGGGAGGTAAGGAATTGTGTCTATGGCCTACCTTGCACACACACACACACAAGCAAGGGAGATGTAGGCGTAGTCTGCCTTCTGGTGACCAAGTGATGTGTGCCTTAGACGCATGGAGTGAGTATTAAATGGGCAGCTCGAGATAGTTCGAGCAATGCTAGTACACCCAAGGGAGGCTGGAAGACAGAGACACGGATTTTCGTTTCCAACCACAAGTCAGTCAGTCAATCAGCCAGTGAATAAATGCTCTAGAATGCATGGCCAGTTTCTACAACATAAGAAGTCGATGGTCCAACAAATCTTCCATCATCTCTTAATATATGAGATCCATTTACAAGGCTATCCAGTCTTTACACTTTTTTTCTTCTTAAGGACCGTTGGGTAAAGGAAAGGTTCCATCACTCACGCCATACATCAGAGAAATCCTTTTTTTGTCACTTTAATAGTCATTTATTTTATTAATAACCCACAGGTCTTTGATACTGTTGTAGAAAGGATCTCTCGAAACGTGATGTAGCAGAGTTGGTTCTAAGAAAGTTATTATTGGAACCATTCCTTTCCAATTTTCTAATGCTATACAATAAAATTGTCAAAGAGCCTCTGTTGTTGTGATATCACGCTCGTGAATGGGAGCTCAAAAGGGGAAGAAAATAATAGGGAGCAAAATAAAGGGCGTTGTAACTCATGTATTTTACACTTTTCTGAAAGTAAAGACAAGTAGTGCAGTAATCCGTTCTAAAAAAAGCTACTTAACTCCTCGAATGATTTTTGAGTCTACGAGTCAGCAGTAGGAAGTTGGGGAAAGTTCACTGTCGCTGGGCTACAGGAGTAAATTTCAAATTGTAAATGGTAGGGAAGTCTCATATTAATATTTTCTACATAGCATATGATATGAAAAGGGAATTCAACTATTGTCCTGTAATTTAATACACAAAAAGATCCTTAAAAAAGGGCGCCAAGTTTTGCTTGCTACCCAAGTGCAGGTCTTCGGTTGCCTTTTCCTCGTGCCGATCATAACAACCTTACTAACGAACATTAGGGTTGTGCTAATCGTTGACCCTTCCAGTGATCTTCCAAGCACACCAAATACCTACAAGAGGCGCCAATGCTATGGCGTGGGGGCTGCATAGGGGGAAGGAAGCTGTGATGCCATTTATCTGGGAATTGGAAATTGTCTCATTGGCAAGGAATGGTATTTGATTTCTGTGCATGTTGCACCACGACTCAACTACCAGCAGGTATGACCTTTGTTGTTAATAAGTGCTAGGGGAGAATTGAAGTAAACAAGTAACAATAACTCCCGTGCCATACCTAGGGAATATAAGAGAAAGACCTTGGCTGTGATTGGCTGAAGGGCTATCAAGGTCGTGTTGTGACAATTACCCTCATCATGAGATATGCACAGCAGTCAACAATAGCGACTTATGCCTTTGCCTGCAGTCAATGCGCCAGGAACGACATCCTGTAGTGTTTAAAGTTAGTAGTGAAGTAACTTTCATTTGTCTTCACTAAAAGAGGTCGAAGGGTATTGAAAGTTGAGGCTGGGCAAATAAGACCCATCCACTTGTATTGTCGGATAACAAAAATTTCTTCACTTCTTTTACGCGTGTTTTAAAAACTAACCACTCGTGTTGGAGCCTTTGTTCACTGGCTGGCTAACTGACTTGTGGTTGGAAATGGAAATCCGTGTCTTCCAGTCTCCCTTGAGCGTACCAACATTGGTCGACCTATCTCGAACCATCCATCTAAAACCCACTCCAAGCTCCCAAAGCACACACAGAAGAAAAACCACGCTCGCGGTTTGGTGCGTTCATGTAACGTGTGTACCTTTATGTCACGCCACATGGTGCACTTCAAGATCGCTTCTGCTTCTTCTACTTCCACTGCTACCACTTCAGATACGACCAGGACTAGTGAACTAGTAGAAGGAAAGTTGTGTTCTGGTTCTTAAACGTCCTTACCAAACGCACCTGCAGGAAGAGTGGAATGGAATGGAGACATTGCACTGCCTCAAGCCCACACACCCTCTCGCGCCCTCCTTATCCACTCTGATGATTATTGCCGCGTTTTCTTGGCATCAATCATAGCCAATCGCTTAGTCAAACGTGAAATGGAGTGTCGGAATCCAAAAGTAGGATGGGAGTGGAATGCCTCTCCCTGGCTTTTAGAGGCAAAAACATACGACAGAGTGGAGGGAGCTGCCCACCTCTTCTTCATCGTGATCACTTCAATGAATAGGCAGCCTTGAGGAGCTTTCTATGCTGATTTCGTTCCCATTGGTAGATACGCAGAACGCATCATCCACCACTCAAGTGAGGATCGAATCGTAACCGAGTCCTGGCAATGCTCACCGCACACCAGCATTTGCAATTTTACCACCGCGTAAAATACTGGAAAGCAGCCCTCTTGAAGCACCGACCGCATGTCATCCTTCCCCCTTTTTTGGACGCGCATTTACAGTCGCCCGCTTTTCTCAAATTATGCAAATTTATGCATCACACCTACACACTGGGTCCAGAAACGACGAATAATTGGCTGAAGAATTAAGTCTGCGGTGACCACTTGAGAATTGAGTCTCTTGATGCCAGCACAGCCAGTCTACGCCTCTTTCCGCATCAGTATGTATACATGTATTCGTGTAACTCGTCACTAAGTAAAACATCTTATAACAAGAGGACAGAGGGGTGAGAAGCAAGGACGCAAAATAGAGTGAGGGAAGAAGGATAGAGAAGGTTAGAGAATAAAATAGAGAAGATGAAAGTGGAGCGGGGAGCAACATCAGTTAGGCACGCGCAAGCGCATACATACTCCCCTGCCCTGTCCTAGGGCGCACTCACCCTACCAAGGCGTAGCGGACGGAATATGTACAAACAAGAGCAAATGTCTTGTTCAGTGGTTAGTGGTGGACCAGCCAGGTGAATGGGGGAGGTCAAGGAAGCCCCCCTCGGGATGCCGGGGGTCGCCCTGACGGGGAGGAGAGGAGGAGTGATTGGAGTGGGCACGGGGAGGCGAGGAGGAGGCACCGTAGGGGCCCGACGATTGGCTCTGGTGACAGACCGCGGAGGAGGGTGCCACGGTGCTAAAGTTGGTGACACCGGTAGCAGCAGCAGCAGCAGTAGCCAGACCGGATGGGGAGGACCAGAAGTCCATGAGAGAGGTCGAGGCACCTCCTGTGAAGAGGGAGGGGGAAGAGACGGTGGTGGTGTGCGTTCGCCATTGCTGCGATGTAAGTGGGGATAAGTTAGTATGGGCCGGACTGGGGGGTAAAAAGCAGCGACGCGAGTGTGACAGCGAGAGGCTATTCTGATGTGCTGCCATGGGAGGAGGAGGGAGAAGATGGGAAGAATGCATATGGCGGTTATGTTCATGCTAAAGGAAAGGAATGAAACAAAAAATAAGTATCTTGCAAGCAATACCCAAACAAAGAATTTCCGCGCCTGAAAACAGACGAAATAATACTGTTTTTTATCTTTTCAATACTAGAATAACTTCCAATTGAATCAAGCAGCAATGTCACTCCAAATTTTACCATACACCAAAACGCCTTTCTTGTGCGCTTTTTCCCTCTCAAAACCAAAACTGCACAGAGTTGCAGCCATTCCTCTAAGTGGTTCGACTTGCTTAAGGTGAGTAAAAATAGAATGTGGTAAAAAAACGATGAATTGGCATACTTCAAAAACTTTCGAGTTATGCAGTCATTACTCCCAGATACAATTTCATAGATCACGTTTACATTGGCAGTGAGAAATTTGTTGCCACTTGTCAAAAATACTAATTATCAGAAAAAAAACCTAACGACCAATTAAGTGGTTTAGCCTAAGTTGTGGTGTAGCAAGACAATTTAACTGCCGTGACTTTAGCAAAGGTAAATTGCACTCAACCCTGTCCTATGACTAAATAGACACCGATGTCTTTATCATTCCACTATAATACCGAAATGGTTGGAAAAATTCAAATAATTTATCAAAACTGAACTAGATGAGAGTACGACAATTGATCAGACATCAATATAGCTAGTCTATCCACCACCAACACCAATTTTCCTATCACTTCCACCCAAACAGGATCGGTGTGCCTATTCCCCTTTTCTTACCATCTTCAGTGTGGTTAACGCCTCTGCAATTTGCTGGGACGTGAGCTGTGGGTAGAGGGTGGCCATTTTGAGGAAGAACTCCCTGGGTGTGAGCGGATTGATGGCCGGATGGGAGGAGGCAGGAGTAGGGAAGAGATTTGTATTTGCTGCTGCTCCCGCCGATGTTGGAGACTGCAGAGGTATGGGTTTCGCAGCAGCACCGACAACGGCGGGGGCGTAACCCAAAGATTGGGGCGTGCGGGGACTCGGTGTAGCTGAATGCGAGCAAGGTCGAGAGGCAGGAATAGGTTGGGAGGATTGTAAAGATGCCAGGCAGACCCGCCGTGGATCGGGCTTTGCGTCCACCAAGTAGGGGGCACTTGATGGCATCGAGGTGAGGGAGATGGAATGTGCATATCTCATTGGATTACTGCTGCCCGGAGCTGCATTAGAAAGCAAGGAAGGAGACACAGCGGACGTCAAATTGGGCGTGCATGAATCAACCTTCCCTAGAAGTGAGAGGAGACACTAAACGCATAGAAGACCTCCAAAAACTGTCATTTAGTATGTGTAACAAAAAATGGGTTGAATGGAGGAAACCTAGGCGTCTGTTTGATTTTTTAAAAAGTTGTAATTTATAATTGGCGCAGTCATGGAAACATGAATCATATTTGAGTCGACATCATGATCGTTCTGATCAGATCAGATTGCATGATCCTCGGCTCTTCGATTTCGCACAAGTTGGTTTTTCCTCCAATAACCGAAGAAATGGAGAGGCTCTGCTCCTAAAGTAAGTCCATTTAAATAAGAGTACACACTAATGAAACGTAATAAATACCAGTTAATCAACACGAAACACCAGCAAGGAGTAGTAGAGCTTGACTGAGGTTAGAGACTACAACCAGGGTTTGCCTGTGATATCAATCACCGATATGTGGGTGAAGCATTACAGACTAAGTAGTTCAAAATAGACCAAACAACGTATGGTATTCCCACTCACAAAACTAAGCAAAGCCCAGAAATAGCTACAATACACTGTTGGATAACCTGAAGACATTAACGATTTTCAAACAAAGCATGACTAGGAACCATCGAATGAATATGGACCATTTGCATTAACTACCAGCATAAGGGATCGTAGCATACCTCCGGATAAGCGGCCCATATTCTAAATCTTTACTTGGGGATGAACTAAAATGATAATGAATGACGAATTCAGGCCACGGATGAACGATCAGGCGGATAAACAATGCATTAGGGGAAGGCTGGACTCAAATAGCGTTGTTTGCGGAAGTACCAGAAACAGAGGCAACTTGAACTAATACCACTTCGGGATGGTTAGCAAATGTATCTCAGGAGTTCCATCACAAACGACAGCTTCAGCACAGCGATGATAGCTAGAGGTAAAAGCCCAACGAACCGGATTCAAGTTTCAACTTCTTATTTGTGGATATATTTCACTGTACATGCTCGCAAGCACACACAAGGTAGGGAAGGGAGAACGGAGAGCGTAAGAGGAGAAGAGGAAGCGTTAAAATGTGATAAAAAGGGAAAGTGTTAGTAGGCCTCAAAAGATGGTGGAAATCTTCAGACACTGTGTATGTGACCTGGTAATCTCGCTCTTTTTGCACATTCACTTTCGATGGCCTACAACACAAAAATGGAATGATGACCATCACATGTACGCTACGCCGTTGGTGTGCTCAACGGTGTCGCAAACAAGCAGAAAACTCGCAAAAAAGGCTGCACTTGGGGGTTATGGAAAGAACATCAATTGCATTCATCCAAAATCGATCCTGCACAACATAACCACCGTTTTGAAACACAATCAGCATACAAGACTTCACACGTTAATCCGGTAAGGAACAATTAAAACCTATTCTGTGACACAGTAAATACAGCTAAAGTTCAAATGGGCATAAATGCATCGCCCAATTGTTACGAGTGCAAATTACAAACGCAGTCTTAATGACACGACTAGCAAGTGTAAAAGGCAGGTAAGAGGATAATAGGAAATAAAGTAAAGCGGATTAGGGGCAAGGAAAGATTGAGACACGACGAAACGCAAGTGTATCTTAACAACCTATAATTAACCGATCCAACTTCAGGCTTTCAAAATAAAAAATGGAACATTTAACAAACACCGAGACCTGTGTAACTTTGTTTTGTCAACATGGTGCCTAAAAGTATAAACGTGAACATCACTGATCGGGATAAAATCAAGGGAAATAAGATGGAAGTAAAGGCCTTCTACACGACAAATCGCTGTGTTTAGGGTAATGCGTTCTCAGGCCCCTATTTTGCACTTTTTAAAAAGAAACGCATGACTATGCAATGCTTGCTATTTTCGTATAATTACGAGAAATTTAACAAAAAGCACGTTGGATGAAGTCACATGACCAGTAAGAGGGGTTGATAAAAATAAACATCACACACGGAGCCACAAAGCAACATCAACAGGGGCCATACTTAGGCCTGTCCTGACAGCACAGGCATGGAAAAATATGAATCCCCATGTGTTAGCAGAAGGAGACGAATTGGTTCAGCCGCGCTGCTGAACGCACAGAGGAGGGGAGGAAAAAGTTGGTATCGAAATATATGGAAGCCAGCTTCAGAAACGGATACGCGGAATCCTAAAGGTTCGTCAAGTGTCGTACTAGTTAGGAATCAGGTCAAATAAAGTCGTATATGGTCCGATGCAGGCACACGAAAAGTGAACTTGCCTTGATACAACTAAACCAGAAAATACACTAATTATTTTTTTAGTGTACAGTCAACTGTAAAATCACACGTCCCAGTTAGCTGACAACGGGTAACTTGTGGAAATTTAATGTCGGCCGAATAAGTTCAATTGGCGTAAAAAAGGCCAAAAGTGATACCGGACTCCTCTGTGGTAGTTGTAAGGTCGTAAATACTCAAGAATCTTGGACAAATTCAAATCCACAACTCGTAGGTCAGCCCATGCAACACCATGATCCCACAAGTGTTACACCAGTAGGTTAGCACAAAACCAGACACCTCACCCGCATCTACACACCTACGACAGCAATGTGACGAGTAAACAACAGTCTGCAAGGTAAAAGATGTATGCTAATTTGGCACCATTCCCCTTTTAATTTCAACATATGCTGATTTAATACAAACTAAGAAATGGGAGAAGGAGACAGAGATAGATACATAAGCAAACCGAGTTAAATCGACGCCAAGCCGACAAGGGGATGAAGGTAGCAGCACATAAATGCGCATCAAACTTCTACTAACCTGCCCAATGTTGCTGCTGGCTGGGGTAGTGATGTTGCGTAGGAACACTGTGCTGGGCTGAAAGACTATCGTGACACGTCAGAGAGACAGAAGACACTCGTTGTATCGAGGGGACCTGCGATGATAGCGGCGGTGGAAGCGACGACGATGAGGGTGGCGGCGGTGGAAGAGAAGGGAGTGGTTGACGCTTTGCTGTCGGTTCGTCCTCATCATCAGACTCCGTCAGGTCGATCATCACTTCCGTATCGCCAGCGTTCTACGCAAAACACGTTTGAAAACTTTTCAAAAAGGCGGCTTATTACTGACACAACCTAGTAAAGATGCATGCCCCAATTGTTGCTAATTAATTTATTACTTGGGCAAATAAAGGCGTGAAATTTAGCAGTCATCTAGGCAGGAACAGCACGGAAAAACCCAAAAGACACCACATTCGCATAGTTTATAGGAGCACGGCTCCGATGTTGACGCAATCCCTGTGAGTGACATAATTCGGAGTAAAGTAAAGCTTCCTCTCATTAAAAAGGCGACACGAAGGCGAATAAGTCACTCAATCGTCAATGCACAATTCCAGTGCAACTTTCAGGAAGGCGTAACAAGTACGGCAACACGTGACAGCGCAACGCAAAAGGAAAATTGCCCAAATATGATACTAGTTGTGATAAACGTATGAGTCTTAAAAGCAATCCATGGCAGAAAAAATTCATAGTGGTAAATACAATCCCAAACTCGCATTCCCACAACGCCAACTGCTAGGTTAGAAAAAAAGAAATACTTTGACATCGTGAAATACAAGCAAGTCACGGAGACAAGCCTTAAAAATGGGGTATGCTAGGTACCTCATTGCATGCGACAGCATTGGCACTTCCTGCAGAACCTCTCTTCAAACCAGACGAAGATTGATTAAGACAAGCAGCGTCACCGTTCAAAACAGAGGAGGGAGATGATGGCCCATCCGATTTGCAAGAGACCCCGCTGGTACAAGCGGGCCTCATCGTGGTCCAGGACCCGTTCTCGTTGAAGACTATCTCTTCCACGTCTTGCGACTCTCTTGTCGCCAGTATATCCATAAGGAGGCTGAAAAGGTTAACAGTTGTTCCAGTATGCAGCTAATCAAATAGCTTAGATCAATCTACAGCCGCATCATCAGGGTCCCAAAAAGATCAACAAGATCAATCCACAAAAGCTGTCCCACTTAGGTGTGCTGCTCATAAAGCCGGAGTGTAATCATCATCAGGCAAGGGTCACTTTACATATTTTATTGTTCAAAATCCAATTGTGGTAATTGTAAGGGGATAAGGAGCAGATCACATGCCGCTGGTGTCGAATGTTAAATGGGTGACAGTTATAATTAAATCAAACAGGTAATAAATAGAACACACCGGGTCTGAATTCACGGCTCTATTTGAAGTGAAAACGAATGAGTATGAAACGAGTGTTTTTTCGGTCCCAAAAATAAAAATTAAGGGTGATTTTAGGATTACTTCAATTAACATGGTTTGCCTTGCCACGATGGCATTCTGCCGTCATCAGCTGGAGGCGCCATCAATGAGCCTTGGGGGAAAAACACTACAAAAGTTTGAACAGGCCTCAGTGGTGCAGAGGTGAGCATGAAGTGCAGAAGCACTTAGTAGGATACAAAATAGTTTTCATTGGAAGATTTGCCGTCAAAACAGGAAAACAACTCGTTAGCATAGCATAGATGAAAAAAATTAAAGCAACACCTCAAAAAATAACAAAGTGGCGAGGCGACTAAAAATAGCTTAGGGCGGATCACGTGACTGAACACAAAGGCGTACGGAACTACCTACTCGAGAAAAGAGCGAGAAAACGCATTTAGAAGCACTTCGACACTTTTTTACCACATCAATGCCATGGTAGCACACTCTGAGTGTAGTTTGGACAGCATCGTCATGAAATCCGCCTATACGTACCGAATCAAAAAAGATTGTAACCGGAACCAGACTCATCAATCTAGAAAACAAACTTCTCTTTTTCCTACTTTGATCAACCAACTACATAAATCTTCACACAGTCTAAAGGACAAATACGCCCAACTTCCCTTCCTAGCAGATCTGACGGAGAAATTTAGGACTGCGTACTCACCCATCGACAAACAGCTCATGGAAGGGAGCCAGTGAGTCACAAACGGGGCACTTCCAAGCAGGTTTCCGTTCATTAATGAGGAGATAGGTGTCAGCGTCGTAACACTGGATATGCTGGCACCTTTGACCTCTCACAGGCAACTTGATGCGACACTTGGAGAGAGGACAGAGTAGTTGCACGGGCAAGGTGTTTTGAATTTGCAAATCATCGTCATCGCTCTCGTCCATCACCTCATTGTCGCTGCCACCGCCACAGGATGTCACAGTAGAAGCAAGCTTGTCCACTATTTGCCTCTACGGAAGAACAAGTTTCCAACAGGCCCGGTTACACCAGGTGAATAAGAGGTCAGTGGAATTTTTGTAACAGAAATGACTTAGACAAATTAAAATATTAAAAAAATAATGCGACAGTGGGAGTGAAATAGAGTAAAATACACTACTCATTATCAGATGTCCTATGAAACCACCCCGTACCTGGACAACCAGAGCAGGCCGGTACGCATGCGTTCGAAGGGCCTCGCATAGTTCTTTGGTTGAGTGCTTTTGAACGAGGTATATTGCAAAAAAGTTGTAGGAAAAGGTTGAGTAATCGTGCGACCAAGACAGTTTCACATGGTTGGATACAGACGGAGAAACACGTAGCTAAATGGAAATGTGGTTCATGTATACGACGTACGTGCTTTGGCATGGGAAAACAATATTACTAAAGCACTCTAGTGTGAAAAAATTCAGCAATCAACCTCTAATGTAATTATGATGTTAATTAGCTACATTTCCAACTCCAGAAATCGCAAACGCTGAAATAAGGCATAAACTAGACGTATGCCACCGTATACAAAAGGGTTGGATTACTGAAGATGGGTTTCAGTGTGTTACAACTTGGTACTTTATACCACGTAAACACAGTATGAAATAAGTGCTATAAAAAGAATAGCTAGCTAGAGGATGGGTATTCAATGAGCGTGGAAAGTAGCATACCAAGGGTGTAATGTTAACCGGTCGGGCGTAGCGTCGACCATCCATATTAGGTCTACAGGTTGGGAGCAACGGCGGGAGCATGGCTTGCTTTACATTCACAAAAATATTGAGATGAATAGGCATGCTATCGGCAAATGGTGCGAGGGCAGGTTCGCTTGAGTCCGGAGTCGAGGCTGCAACAACCTCCGGTAGTAAAGAAGGCTCAAGTTTACCGAAACGCATTAGCACCTGCACGCCGAAATCCCGGCGGTTGCCATCAAGTCGATGACTTAAATCAAAATTCAAAAACATCAAATGGGACTCGACCTATCTCCAAATAACAGCCATATTAACGATTCATTGACCATTTAGATGAACTTAAAAAATACTGTGCCATTACAACCTAGTAGCAGATACAAAAGTCATTTTGATATTGGATATAACCGTTCAGCTTTAGTGGGACAAAATTCCATCTACGAATGCACGAAAACGCTTTAGATAGATTTATCGGGGCAGCCTAGTAAATCCATAACTTGCGTCTTTCACCATTTTAACCAGTGTCTAGGTGCCTTAGGTTCTATGTGACAAAAGTTCTAAACTACGTTTAGATGAATCATTACTTTCTAGGACAGTTTAAACCGCCTTCCAAAACCTGTCAATCAAAACGTGCTACAAATGCACTTTTTTAAGAACCAAAACTGACTCCTGCTTGTGAAGACCAAAATTGAAAATTTCGAAACTAGCCATGATTACGAGAGCTGACAATGTTTAAGCGGAAAAGTTGTGAAAGTAGAAAATGACGGTACCTATGGTAAGTGATGGTTTCAGCTTGATCCGAATTGATACGGAAATCAAGCAGACGTTCGTAAGTTCGCTTGCCAGGAGTGAAGTTGTATGCGGAAGGCGTCATTATGGTAGGAGGAATAATCACATCCAGAATTTTGTAGAACGGAGATTCCTCGAAACGCAACAGGGGACAAAGTGGAAGCCGCAAAACCCCATCAGCTAACAAGAATGCAGGAAAATCATGGTCAAACCAACTGAAGCAGCAAACCTAGTAACAGTAAACCAGTGCACAAAATAATTCACAAAGGAGCTAAATCGCATGGGGTGATCATCGTGGGCATGGATATATCCCAAAATCTATGGAGCCAAGCTTGGATATCATGACGAACAAATAAAAACTTACGCATTGGCAACGTTATAAATCCGCTGTTGGTCTGCATGTTTGCTCGAGATTGTTCACGATTATTCTGACTGGTAGTAATCCAATTATGAGGATCCATGGGAGGGCCAGTAAGCCTCATATGGCCAGAACGCAAGTTTGGTTGGGCTAACTGATGTTGATGAGGTAATTGCAGCGAAGGAATTCGAAGAGAATTCACATTTTGCTGCATTCGTATTAGTTGTTGCTTATTCACATTGTCGACATTCGGTTGAGTTCCAGAGGTGATTTCGGGCATTGATGCTCCTAATATAACAAGACGAATAAGCAGCAGCAAACAAAATACCGCAAAGGCGATACAAGAAGGTAACCATACCGTTAAGAGCAAGAGTTTGGATATCGCCTGGACGAAGACCATATCGAGACATAGTTGTTTGCATCATTAAATTAACTTTCGAAATAAACTCGTCAGACGGACCAACGTCAATGTAATTGAGGAGCCTGACAATAAGTGAATCCTTCAATCCGCTTGTGGGTAAACCAGCGGTCTTAAGTAGACTTTCAAGGGTTTTTCTTTTGCATGAATGAATGTACTCCTACGGAAAAAATAGATCGACGCTGAAAACAAACAACCTTTAAGCTAGTCTTAGAAATCATCCAAAGTGGCGCCGCAGGTTAACTAAAACATTAAAAACAAAAGCCGTGTCAGCTGAAATTTTGTGGTATTGGCAATCTGAATTTTGAATTTTTGTCGTGCTAAATTTATAGAAAATTTGGAAGGACCAACTTTGTATGGGTTAATTGACCGGCGGTAATTTACAAAGGGGGTCTTAACTAATGTTCCAGGTACTCCCCTTTCTAGGAAATGATTAAAACGACAGTACAAAGGACGTATGAGCAGGCATCCTAGCCCTAAAACCTTTTCAATTGCTTTTATGCTTTATACTAGGATTATTCATTACAGGGAACAACCTTAATATGATTCGTTGGATTTCCTAGACCTTTGTCAAATGTTAGAGGGACCTTTTCCATCCAATGCACAATGATGTTCGTTAACACCGTAAAATACGAAACAAAGGGTCAGGTAAAACTCATTATAACGTTGGAAGCCTAATAAGACCAAATGGATCAATCCATCACGAGTCTTTAAATTCAGTGACTTTTACCCCTCTTAAGCTAAAACGGTGTTGCACACTCGATCGCCATTGATAGGACTTTACGTTTTTTGTGTAATGCGTTGGCTATTTAGCGGTCAGTTTTGGTGAAGAGACACCTTGATTTGGCCGTTGTGCCTCGACGGGTGGGAGGGCGTTTGAGCTGTGCCATTAGCCCCAGTAGCTTCTACATGTCGAAAGCACATATTACAGCATCTTGAGGCTACTCTGAAGACAAAAAAGATATAAGACTTGGGCAGAATACATGCATATTCGATACAGAGAAGGTATTTGGGCTACTGGTCTGGCCCAAAGGCCAGCCCACCCGGCTTGGTACAAAGGCTAAGTCAAAGGTGGCGCCACGCCAATACCAAGAGATAAACTTCTACGTATTACATAGCCCCTCCCCTCTCTTGAGCGTCTTCCCAGCCCCCCCCTCCCTGGTCACCCTCACGCGCCAGACAGCAAAAATTAGTCGGTGCTGTAAAGAAATACCCGCGACCCGGCCGCGCCAGTCACCAAATCTTCATGCAACTGAGGAGATACTTGACGTCAACGTCACTGATCCCTCTTGGCAATTTAACTGGATGTGGAGTTTCGTCTGGTTTTGGAACTTAATTCGGGAACAGGGAGTTGCGCTAACCAGCGTTCGTGTCCACAAATAGATGTAGGAACACTGGCCTACAAGCAGATTTGTGTATGGAAGGACGGGATTTAATACAGGTCCATGAGGGAGGAGCTTCGCGGCCATTCCTTCTTGCCACGTTTTTCCTACTTTGGAGCTGCTACAATCTATTCAGTTAGTAAGGCGATGGAGGAGGCATCGCAATTGCACTTTATCAACAGATTTATGTTGGTGTGGTAGGAAAAGTCCGTAACGAAACTTCCAGATAGTTCACGACTGGTGTAGCTTCAGCTGTTAATAGTTTTTCTGCAGTACAAGGGACTAAGGCAGATGCCGAGGGTTGGCACCAATTTCAGTCCTTCTGTTTAGGGTCATCGCCATTCTCCCATCCGCCGTATATGTACTTCTTTCGCTCCGCTAAGAAAGATGTACGCCAGGATCGAGTTCGCTTTTGGTTGCCACCAATGTAGCGTCTCAAGACTTCTCTGAAGACGAAAGAAGACATGCCACTCAGGCAGAATATATATGTTCGGCACAGAAAAGGTACGTGGGCTATCGGCATGGCCCGAAAGCCGGCTCACTCGGCGTGGCACAAATGCAAAGTCAGAAGTGGCTCCTCGCCAATACCGAGGGATAAACAACCAATGTGTTGCAATATTCTGGCCTAGTATTATGTCTTCTTCCGTCTTCAGGGAAGTCTCGGAGCACTTCACCTACAATTTACACGATTCTCTTTAAAGCCGTTCAAACCACCGCCACTGATGGGACGTGGCTACTAAAGGTTCGGTAGAGGTTGCTTTTTCTTCCACAAAGGAGTGATTCGATAACGAACAACCAAATTTGTAGCTGGCCAGTGTTTTAAAGTTTCTGTTAGGGTAAAATGCAAAAGGTTCCGAAAAGCATATAAGTATCCGAGTGATGAATACTTATTCTTTCGTTTTGATAAAAAAATAGTTTTTTGAGTCCAAACAAGCAAAACAATGCCGCACACTGATTTTTAGCATATTCTATCACATTACACTATTTTCGTTTTTAAAAAAGTAAATACATTTGCCTAAAGAAATAACAACTCACCAGCTTTTCAATCCCTTTTGAGCCACATTGATTAGCAATGAGTGTGTTATTTTCATAGAAACAAAGTTGTTTTAAGCCCTTTTAATAAAAATAGGAGAAGTGTTAACTTCTGATTATTACATTTGTAGTTACTTGAAGTACCAGGCATGTCGAAGTTTGTTTATACCGGTGACGTAAATCGAAATCCTCATATCCAGTAATTATCAGCACAAATCAAAATTTAAGATGAAGGATAAGTCTAAGCCGAAGCGGGCCCTCTCTCCCTACGCCGTTTTCGTGCAATCAATGCGTGATGAGCATAAGAAGAAGAACCCGTCAGCATCGATTGATTTTTCGACGTTTTCGAAGGAATGCTCTGCCAAGTGGAAGGTAAGACTTTGCATGTTACTATTTTGGTAGGCTCTATCTGCCAAGGAAAAGAAAAAATATGAAGATATCGCGGCGAAGGACAAGGAACGGTATCAAAAGGCCATGAAGAACTACACACCGCCCTCTAGTGATGACAAGAAAAAGAAGAAGAAGGATCCTAATGCTCCGAAGAAGCCTATGTCCGCTTTCTTCCTATTCTGTCAAGATGAACGTCCTAAGGTCCGAGAGGCTCATCCAGATTGGTCTGTTGGTCAATGCGCAAAGGAACTCGCTTCTCGGTGGGAGCAATGCAAGAATAGGTCGAAATATGAAACTCAGGCTTCTCAGGAGAAGGCCAAGTATCAAAAGGCAATGGAAAAGTACAATGCAAAGAAGGGCGATGACAGTTCGTAAACCATCGAGGCCAGGCTCTACGTTTTCCGATGCATTTTGTAATAGGGTCTGATTGTCTCGGTTGATGTTCGATCAATTTTTACCCCGCGTGTTATGTATATTTGTCCAAAAGTACCTACTACTGTTACATGGACTTTTTATATGCATGTATTTTATCTGAAATATAATATCAAGTTTGTAAAAAAATATATGCTGATTTAGACCTTGGTTTGGTTCTCTCCAGTAGGTTTTGTAGTCTGCTCTATGGGTTAGGTTTGTCGCCTGTGAATATTCAGCCTTGCAGGGGACTTGGATGGTTCTGCCTAACCAGGGGTGGAGGCCATCCAAGTAGCTCTGGGGGTCTGTCTGCCGTCAATGTCGGTTGGCCGTCATTCGTTCGCGAATCGTATTCTCCCTCGGGCCCCATACTATTCTAGGATCTTGATGTGTAAATGGGCGTATTTCCGACTTGTGTTAATCTCGTGTACATTGTAGGTTATTCTGACCGTGAGGGTCATTCCTCAAGTCGGGACGCACTGTCGTAGGAATTCCGACAAGGTGATGGGAGTTGGTCATGCCAAACTGGTAAAGGGACGGTTTGACCCAAACGTTTCCAGTATTTCTTTGCTGCGGTACTGGCCCTGGCTTCTCTCGTGCAGTTCCTTGTTCTCATGTTGGCCTCGCTTTCATCGCGTGAGCGCTCTCAGAATTTCTGGTGGATCTGGATTGTCGTTGTAGTGCATCAAAAGCATATTATGAACTGAAACAGATTTGCGGCACTTTTCGTATCTTACGTTAGCCCATTATTCCTAAATTAGTCGTAATAGGTTTTTTAATAAGAAGCATTCAAGTTAGTGCTTTTTATGCTTTGATTGCTAACATAACTAGGACTCACTTCATCGTCCTCAATGTATGGAAAGTTTGTAATCTCTGGATAGCCTCGTTAGGCTATTCCACATCGTCGTGTCGTCAGTCGTGGATCAACTCCACTTTGGCCGTATTTTGAGGCATTGTCATTCCCATTTCAGCCTGATCAAATGTCATATATTTTCCTTTTCAGCATCTTCGACCATTTAGATAGTTGATATTTACAGGAGCAGGTCATCGTTTCCTGACTAGGTGGGTCAAGTGCATTGTACTAACGTCAGTTTATTGTGTGTCGACTTGGTAATAAATAATTTTTACAGGGCAGAACATTTTCAATCGCTATCCAATGAAAGGGACTCACAACTTGGATGTAAAAAGTGTAGGGATTAAATGCTACACCTCGAAAGGCTGAGTAAACAAATTAAATTCACCCATCCGTATACTTCGTGATATAATGTATACTGTGCCTAGCTTGAAGAAAATGCGGAGTGTTTCTACCATCAAGGGGGAAAAAAGAGCTCACGTGTAGAGACAGACCATCGTCCTATCCGGTGACAACCTTACTGTTGCGGATCCCTTCGCATTATCTAGTTGGAATGCAACTTCGGTGCCGAAAAACCCAACACCCAGTGATTGTTAGTCGGGGACAATGCTTGCGTACTGAATCAGGAATTAGTGCGGGCTGCTTAAAAAATCCACAATGCAGTATGACTCTGCACTATCACTCAAAGTGGACTAACATTTTTAACTGAACGGGTATTGATGGTAAACAAAATTAACTCTCAAATACCTCAAGCTGGCCCAGAGAACATCTATTTGGTACTTTCTCCCAACCATCAGACTGGCTTATTGTTAGCTTTAAAGCGCCTCTTTGGTTAAGACCACATGTCATTCTGTAAGTTGATCTCTTTAACCCCGAGAAATGCACTTCTTTTCCATTCCATTTTAACAGTAAATCCGCGTGATTTCTGACTACAGTCCAATGCCTGAATGTGCTAGGCTCTGAATGCTTAAAGCGGGCAGTGAGACGGGCAGCCGTCATTACTACCTGGAGGTGGGCATGCGCGTTCTGCGACCTATGCCGCTGCTTCTGCTGCTGCTGCTGCTGCTACCACTGCCACTGCCATTGCTGCCTGCTTCGCTTCGCGTGTACCTACGCGTTTTCGCCTAGCCTCCATTATAATCAATGCAATTCACTGTTGCCATAGGAAATAAACGCATGGATAGCCTCGTAGTTCTGTATACGCATACATTTGTCCAAGTGACTCATGTATTCAAGGAAATAGGACTCCTCAATACCACCAATTTTGTAGGTAATCTGTTATTTCGATGGAATAAATCTGTCTCACCACTTGATTGTATGCAGTAGGGCAGCTAGGATAAGCTGATTTGCATCGGACAGATGTTACCCGGTCCCCTTTGTAATAAGTCCACGGTTTACTCCTTACTGAAATCATTTAATGGGAACTTGTAGGCCAAAGTGTTGAAGGCAGTTGTCTGGTCTTTATGGTGACAAACTCTTCTTCCTCATCCATGCAGTTTGTGAACCAAGTACTCAAAGAGCAAATGCATGAGAAGAATGTGAATTACCATAAAAGTCGTTGAATCCAAAATTGTGGGAGCTGGGAAGTGAGTGTGACGCAGTTAATTGTAATTGAGGTTGAACCACAGCCACTTGCGTACATACGTGTACGCACAGCGCAGGGAATCAGCCCAACCATGGAGAGAATTTATTCAGCATGAATCACGGTGGTGCGTCCCGCCGACTCCCGTGCTAACATGTGGCTCGGAGGGCGAGGACGACGGGACAGAGGAGATGAAGTCAGGCCCCCCCGGCACCTCCTTTGGATGAGTCACCAGACCTCGAGATTATGGGTGTATGTCTATGGCCTCAATCAACACAACACACAAGTATCGCGTGGCACTAGGTGCTCATTGGCCTCCGGCTACGCATTCACCCACATCACTAACTCAGGTCCCCTGGCCCAAGCCATACCGCCTTATATTGACTGTACAGCCAATAAAATTGCGGACGATTGGTTTTCACATGACAGACATCGTTTACATGTGAACCATGTGTCGTTAGGTTTTGCAATTCAACGATGTCTTGGCCTTATCTCAAGTCATGACTAAGACTAATCTGGTTTATCTTTAGTCGTAGGTAAAAATTTGGTCAAGCTGGAGGAAACGAAGTGACCACCTACAAGGGAAGGAGAATAAGGGTGAATGCGTTCACAGAATAAAACAACAACAAAGCGCTTAGTTAATTAAAAATTGGCCCTGAAAACAACTTCACTCAACAATGGCATGAAAAGAGTGACTTGTAAGTGAAATTTAGTTATATAATACCCACCTGCACCACAAGAACTTGTGGGTGTTGCAGAATAAGGTGCCTGAATAAGTACGTACACAAACCTAGTCAACTAATTTAGATCTCAGATGCCTATTCTATTTTCTGATTTCTATTTGCAAAGTAATAATGTAATCATCTACCATTATGACCGAGAAATGGTCCTAGCCACTTCCAGCTTAAAAAAATATCACTAGAAGAGGAGGCAAAAGAGAGTGCTGATGAAGATGAGGATAACTAAGTGGGGTTGCGACGATTTCCACCTCACATCATATCACATTACATCCGATTCGAAAGTACAAGCTCTCACACATTCTAATCAGTTTTGTGGCATGTGATTTGGAGACCTATGGTATGCGCAGCTCTGTGTCGTCAAGAGCAGCACCCTCCATTCATACACCTCCTTCTCTGTGCTTCTTGTTTCTCGAGCTCGTCTTTTGCACACCCTCATGCTGTATCCTATCCACTTATATCGAGTGGCTCCCGATCTCAATCGCATTTATTTTATCAACCACAAGCAATTCACTGTGAATAATTGAAATTACACTCACCACATACACTTATCACACACACACAC